>NC_057812.1:660334245-660420522 GCF_018294505.1 Triticum aestivum
GGAGCTCTAGATTGGTTCCGCCAAGGTTCCGCCTCGTGGCGGCGGAGTCTCGTCCCGAAAAGTTCCTTCTGATTTTTTTCTCATCGAAAGACTTCATATAGCAGAAGATGGACGTCAGAGACCCACCAGGGGGCCCACGAGGTAGGGGGGCGCGCCCTAGGAGGGGGGCGCGCCCCCAACCCTCGTGAGCAGGGTGTGGGCCCCCTGGACTTCATTTTTGGCAGGGATTTTTCTTTATTTATTTTAAGATATTCCATGGAGTTTCAGGACTTTGGAGTTGCGCATAATAGGTCTCTAATATTTGCTCCTTTTCCAGCCCAGAATTCCAGCTGCCGGCATTCTCCCTCCTTATGTAAACCTTGTAAAATAAGAGAGAATAGCCATAAGTATTGTGACATAAAGGGAAATAACAGCCCATAATGCAATAAATATTCATATAAAAGCATGATGCAAAATGGACGTATCAACTCCCCCAAGCTTAGACCTCGCTTGTCCTCAAGCAAAAAGCCGATAACAATAAATATGTCCTCATGTTTAGAGGTAGAGGAGTCGATAAAAATAAAATACGGACATGAAGGCATCATGATTATTCTCATAACAGCAACATATATAGAATTTGTCATATGATTACTTATGTTCAAGTGATGATCAATTCACAATGCAAAAGTATGAATCATAAACCTTATTGGGCTCCAACAAACTATAATATCAGTCACTGAAGCAATTGCAATTTATCATAACATCGGAAAGAGTCTATGTCAGAGCTTAAAAGCAAGTCCACATACTCAACTATCATCTAGTCCTTCATAATTGCTAACACTCACGCGATACTTGTGGTTATGGAGTTTTAATCGGACACAGAGAAAGATAAGGGCTTATAGTTTTGCCCCACAACCTTTTACCTCAAGGGTAATGTCAACAATAATGGTTCATGCTCCCCTACATCCAATTAGATATATATATATCATGTTCTTTCCAACATCCTAAGCTTGCCAAAGGATAAAATGAAAAGGAAATGGTGAAGATCACCATGACTCTTGCATAAGGTAGAAGATAATAATAAAAGATAGGCCCTTCGCAGAGGGAAGCAGAGGTTGCCATGCGCTTTTATGGTTGGATGCACAAAATCTCAATGCAAAAGAACGTCACTTTATATTGCCCCTTGTGATGTGAACCTTTATTATGCAGTGCGTCGCTTTTATTACTTCCACATCACAAGATCGTATAAAGCTTATTTCTCCCACACCAATCAATCATACATATTTAGAGAAATTTTTATTGCTTTGCACCGATGACAACTTACTTGAAGGATCTTACTCAATCCATAGGTAGGTATGGTGGACTCTCATGGCAAAACTGGTTTAAGGGTATTTGGAAGCACAAGTAGTATCTCTACTTAGTGCTGAGAATTTGGCTAGCATGAGGGGCAAAGGCAAGATCAACAAGTTAGAGAATCCATGATAACATACTTTATCTCAGATATAAGAAAGACATAACTCATTACGTTGTCTTCCTTGTCCAACATCAACTCTTTAGCATGTCATATTTTAATGAGTGCTCCCAATCATAAAAGATGTCAATGATAATATATCTATATGTGAAACCTCTCTTTCCTTATTACTTCCTATTAATTGCAACAATGACCAAAGCTATGTCTGCCAACTCCCAACAAC
Organism: Triticum aestivum; assembly: GCF_018294505.1. Classification (NCBI taxonomy): domain Eukaryota; kingdom Viridiplantae; phylum Streptophyta; class Magnoliopsida; order Poales; family Poaceae; genus Triticum; species Triticum aestivum. The sequence goes on from NC_057812.1 coordinate 660,335,919, forward strand.
TTTTAATCATCATACTCTTTCTATGTGAAGTCATTACTCTCAATAAGATCAATATGAAATTTTTGTTTATTTTTATTCTTTTTCTCTTTTCTTTTATTCACCCAAGATCATGGCAAAATATTCAAGCCCTTGACTCAACACTAATCTTTATTATATATAGCTCACAGACTCGATTACAAAGAGAGATCATAAAGCAAAACTCAAAACTAGATCATGCCATAAACTTTATTCTACTAGATCAAGATACTACTAATAGGATCGAACTAAGAAAAACGGTAAAGGTAGGAGTTGTGATTGTGATACGATACCGGGGCACCTCCCCCAAGATTGGCAGTTGCCAAGGGGAGTGCCCATACCCATGTGATTATATCTCCTTTATTGGCGAAGAAGGTGGTGGTGTTGTTGGTGATGCGGGCTTGGCCTTCTCTTCCTCCAACTTGCATCTGAGGTTGAAATTATCAAACCTCAACTCATCATTCTCGATCTCAAGCTTTATTATCCTTTTGCATAATGCTTCTTTGCTTTCTTGCTTGAAACGAGGGGGGTCTGGTTCATCTTCATCTTCCTCATCTGGGTACCATATATATGGATAGGTGTCCTTGAATATGTTCTTATCCAGAGGCTGGTAAGAAACTGGGCAATCCTCCTCTGAATCTTGAGACGACATGTTGATCTAACCTGCAGCGGGACAGCTCGAAACAAAAACAGAGGAGATTTGCATGATACGGGAGTCAAAACCTTCGGGAGAATATATAGTGAATTTTTACCGACCGAAATATGTATCGTGCAAGAAAACAGAGTCCGGAAGGCACACGAGGTGCTCACGAGGTAGGGGGCGCGCCCAGAGGGGTAGGGCACGCCCACCACCCTCGTGGGGCCCTCGTGTCCTTCCCGGACTGGTACTTATTTTTCTATTTTTCTAAATATTCCAAACCGGAGAAATATTGCCTTAATAATTTTTTGGAGTCGGTTTACTTACCGTACCACATACCTATTCCTTTTCGGAGTCTGAAACGGTTTGGAAGGTGTCCCTTATGTATTCCTCCAGAGTTACGGTTTCAATAATATTGGTTACAACATTTATGGGATTACCTGAGTTATAATGTTTGATTCTTTGACCGTTTACCACCTTCGGATTTGTGCCTTCGAAGTTGTCGATTTTTATTGCCCCAGAACGATAGACCTCCTCGATAACATAGGGGCCTTCCCATTTAGAGAGAAGTTTTCCTGCAAAAAATCTTAAACAAGAGTTGTATAGCAATACATAATCACCTACATTAAACTCACACTTTTGTATCCTTTTGTCATGCCATCTTTTAACTTTTTCTTTAAATAACTTGGCATTTTCATAAGCTTGGGTCCTCCACTCATCAAGTGAGCAAATATCAGATAACCTCTTCTCACCGGCAAGGTTGAAATCATAGTTGAGCTCTTTAATAGCCCAATACGCCTTATGTTCTAGTTTGAGAGGTAAGTGACATGCTTTTCCATAAACCATTTTATATGGAGACATACCCATAGGATTTTTATATGCAGTTCTATAAGCCCATAATGCATCATCAAGTTTCTTGGACCAATTCTTTCTAGACCTATTAATGGTCTTTTGCAAAATTAATTTGAGCTCTCTATTGCTCAATTCTACTTGACCACTAGACTGCGGGTGATAAGGAGATGCAATTCTATGATTAAATCATATTTAGCAAGCGTTTTACGGAAAGCACCATGAATGAAGTGTGAACCACCATCAGTCTTTAAATATCTAGGGACTCCAAACCTTAGAAAAATAACTTCTTTAAGCATTCTAATAGAGGTGTTATGATCAGCACTACTAGTTGGAATAGCTTCTACCCACTTAGTAACGTAATCAACATCAACTAAAATATGTGTATAACCATTAGAGGCAGGAAAAGGTCCCATATAATCAAAGCCCCAAACATCAAATGGTTCAATAACAAGTGAATAATTCATAGGCATTTCTTGACGTCTACTAATATTACCAATTCTTTGACATTCATCACAAGACAAGACAAACTTACGGGCATCCTTGAAGAGAGTAGGCCAATAAAAACCGGATTGCAATACGTTATGTGCAGTTCTGTCTCCAGCGTGGTGTCCTCCATACGCTTCGGAGTGACACTTGCATAGGATCTGTTCCTGTTCATGCTCAGGTACAGAACGTCTAATAACACCATCTACTCCTTCTTTATAAAGATGTGGGTCATCCCAAAAGTAATGTCGTAAATCATAGAAAAACTTTTTCTTTTGTTGATATGTGAAGCTAGGTGGTATAAATTTAGCAACAATATAATTAGCATAATTAGCATACCAAGGAGTACTACGAGAAGTACTTATAACATTTAATTGTTCATCAGGAAAGCTATCATTAATAGGTAGTGGGTTATCAAGAACATTATCTAACCTAGATAAGTTATCTGAACGGGGTTCTCAGCTCCTTTTCTATCAACGATATGCAAATCAAATTCTTGTAGCAGGAGAACCCACCTAATAAGTCTAGGTTTAGCATCTTTCTTTTCCATAAGATATTTAATAGCAGCATGATCAGTGTGATCAGTTACTTTAGAATCAACAATATAAGGTCTGAACTTATCACAAGCAAATACAACTGCTAAGAATTCCTTTTCAGTAGTAGCATAATTTCTTTGAGCATTGTCTAGAGTTTTACTAGCATAATGAATAACATTTAATTTCTTATCGACTCTTTGCCCTAGAACAGCACCTACAGCATAATCACTAGCATCACACATAATTTCAAAGGGTAAATTCCAATCAGGTGGCTGAACAACAGGTGCAGAGACTAATGCTTTCTTAAGTATTTCAAATGCTTCTACACAATCATCATCAAAGACAAATGGTATATCTTTTTGCAATAAATTAGTCAGAGGCCGAGAAATTTTTGAGAAAGCCTTAATGAACCTCCTATAAAATCCAGCGTGACCAAGGAAACTTCTTATACCTTTGATGTCCTTGGGACATGGCATCTTTTCAATAGCATCAACTTTGGCTTTATCAACTTCAATACCTTTTTCGGAAACTTTGTGCCCCAAAACAATACCTTCATTAACCATAAAGTGGCACTTTTCCCAATTCAATACAAGATTAGTTTCTTCACATCTCTGCAAAACTCGATCAAGATTGCTCAACCAATCATCAAAAGAGGAACCATAGATGGAATAATCGTCCATGAAAACCTCACAAATCTTTTCACAAAAGTCAGAGAATATAGCCATCATGCATCTTTGAAAGGTAGCATGTGCATTAGATAAACCAAAAGGCATACATCTATAAGCAAAAGTACCAAAAGGACATGTAAAAGTAGTCTTTGATTGATCTCTAGCTGACACAGGTATTTGAGAGAAACCAGAATAACCATCTAGAAAGCAGTAATGTGTATGTTTGCATAATCTTTCTAGAATTTGATCGATAAAAGGTAAGGGGTAATGATCTTTCTTAGTAGCTTTATTTAATTTATGAAAATGAATTACCATCCTATAACCTGTGATAATTCTTTGTGGAATCAATTCATCTTTATCATTAGGAACAACAGTAATACCTCCCTTCTTAGGGACACAATGGACAGGACTTACCCACTGACTATCAGCAACGGGATAAATTATACCTGCCTCCAGAAGTTTGAGTATTTCTTTTCTTACTACTTCTTTCATTTTAGGATTCAGACGTCGTTGAGGATCACGAACTGGTTTGGCATCTGCTTCCAAATTTATTTTATGTTGACATAGAGTGGGACTAATGCCCTTAAGATCATCAAGAGTATATCCAATAGCAGCACGGTGCTTCTTCCGAGTTTTCAATAATCTTTCTTCTTCATGCTCTGAAAGGTTAGCACTAATAATAACAGGATATATCTTATTTTCATCAAGATAAGCATATTTAAGATTATCAGGCAACGGTTTAAGCTCAAACACTGGATCACCCTTGGGTAGAGGAGGATCCCCTAAAATTTCAACAGGCAAATTGTGTTGCAGAATAGGTTCCTGTTTAAAGAATACTTCATCTATTTCCCTTCTTTCATTCATGAACATGTCATTTTCATGGTCTAGCAAATAGTGTTCTAAAGGATCACTAGGAGGTACGGCAATAGAAGCAAGACCAATAATATCATCCTTACTAGGCAATTCTTCCTCACGATGTTGTTTACTAAATTTAGAGAAATTAAACTCATGAACCATATCATCCAAGCCAATAGTAACAACATTCCTTTCGCAATCTATCTTAGCATTAACAGTTTTCAAGAAGGGTCTACCAAATATAATGGGGCAAAAGCTATCTTGTGGAGAACTGAGAACAAGAAAATCAGCAGGATATTTGATTTTCCCACACAAGACCTTAACATCTCTAACAATTCCGACAGGTGAAATAGTATCTCTATTAGCAAGTTTAATTGTGACATCAATATCTTCTAACTCAGCAGGTGCAATTTCATGCTTGATTTCTTTATACAAGTCATAAGGTATAACACTAGCACTAGCACCCATATCACATAAGCCATGATACCAATGATCTCCTATTTTAACAGAAATAACAGGCACGCCTACCACAGGTCTATGCTTATCTCTATCACATGGTTTAGCAATTCTAGAAGTTTCAGCGTTGAACTAAATAACATGCCCATCAATATTATCAGACAAGAGATCTTTAATAATAGCAATATTAGGTTCTACTTTAACTTGCTCAGGGGGTACATAAGTTCTGATATTGCTTTTACAAACAACAGTTGATGCTTTAGCATGATCCTTTACTCTAACAGGGAAAGGTGGTTACTCAACATAAGAAGTAGGAACAATAGGATCATTATAAGTGACAGTCTTTTCTTCAACTTTAATAGGTGCAGCTACTTTTACTTCTATGTGAGGATGATATTTAAACCACTTCTCCTTAGGGAGATCAACATAAGTAGCAAAAGATTCACAGAAAGAAGCTACTATCTCACAGTCAAGTCCATATTTAGTGCTAAACTTACGGAAAATATCGGTATCCATAAAAAATTTAACACAATAAAACTTGGGTGTCATACCTGACTCCTTACCTTTGTCGAGGTCCCAATCTTCAGAGTTGCGTTTAATTCTATCCAATAAATTCCATCTGAATTCAATAGTCTTCATCATAAAAGAGCCAGCACAAGAAGTATCTAGCATGGTGCGATTGTTTTCAGAAAGCCGAGCATAAAAACTTTGCATAATTATTTCTCTCGAGAGCTCATGATTGGGGCATGAATATAACATTGATTTAAGCCTCCCCAAGCTTGAGCGATGCTTTCTCCTTTGCAAGGTCAGAAATTATATATATAATTGCAATCACGATGAACAAGATGCATAGGGTAATACTTTTGATGAAATTCCAATTTCAATCTTTTATAGTCCCATGACCTCATATCACATAGCCTATACCATATCAATGCGTCTTCCTTCAAAGATAAAGGGAAGACCTTCTTATTAGCAACATCATCGGGTACACCTGCAAGCTTAAATAATCCACAAACTTCATCCACATATAATAAGTGCTCATCAGGATGCTTTGCTCCATCTCCTGTAAAAGGGTTAGCTAGCAGTCTTTCCATCATACCTGAAGGAAATTCGAAAGGAGTTTCATTTTCAATAGGTTCAGTAGGTTGAGGAGCAACTCTTTTCCCTATTGGACGGGGCGAAGATACCCCGAACAAGCCCCTCCAAAAATTACTTTCCATAGTTACAAGTGACAATAAATTTCAGCACACTATATAAATTTTTCCTTACCAAATTCCACCTACCAAAGGCGCTACACTCCCCGGCAACGGCGCCAGAAAAGAGTCTTGATGACCCACAAGTATAGGGGGTCTATCGTAGTCCTCTCGATAAGTAAGAGTGTCGAACCCAACGAGGAGCAGAAGGAAATGATAAGCGGTTTTCAGCAAGGTATTCTCTGCAAATACTGAAATAAGTGGTAACAGATAGTTTATGATAAGATAAATTGTAACAAGAAACAAGTAACAAAAGTAAATAAAGTGCAGCAAGGTGGCCCAATCCTTTTTGTAGCGAAGGACAATCCGAAAAAAACTCTTATAATAGGAAAAGCGCTCCCGAGGACACATGGGAATATCGTCAAGCTAGTTTTCATCACGTTCATATGATTCGCGTTCGGTACTTTGATAATTTGACATGTGGGTGGACCGGTGCTTGGGTGTTGTTCTTACTTGAACAAGCATCCCACTTATGATTAACCTCTATTGCAAGCATCCGCAACTACAACAAAAGTATTAAGGTAAACCTAACCATAGCATGAAACATATGGATCCAAATCAGCCCCTTACGAAGCAACGCATAAACTAGGGTTTAAGCTTCTGTCACTCTAGCAACCCATCATCTACTTATTACTTCCCAATGCCTTCCTCTAGGCCCAAATAATGGTGAAGTGTTATGTAGTCGACGTTCACATAACACCACTAGAGGCTAGACAACATACATCTTATCAAAATATCGAACGAATACCGAATTCACATGACTACTAATAGCAAGACTTATCCCTTGTCCTCGGGAACAAACGTAACTACTCACAAAGCATATTCATATTCATAATCAGAGGGGTAATAATATGCATAAAGGATCTGAACATATGATCTTCCACCAAATAAACCAACTAGCATCAACTACAAGGAGTAATCAACACTACTAGCAACCTAGTAGCACCAATCCCGTACTTTGAGACAAGAATTGGATACAAGAGATGAACTAGGGTTTGGAGATGAGATGGTGCTGGTGAAGATATTGATGGAGATTGCCCTCTCCCGATGAGAGGAGCGTTGGTGATGACGATGGTGATGATTTCCCCCTCCCGGAGGGAAGTATCCCCGACAGAACAGCTCTGCCGGAGCTCTAGATTGGTTCCGCCAAGGTTCCGCCTCATGGCGGCGGAGTCTCATCCCAAAAAGTTCCTTCTGATTTTTTTCTCATTGGAAGACTTCATATAGCAAAAGATGGACGTCGGAGACCCACCAGGGGGCCCACGAGGTAGGGGCGCGCCCTAGGAGGGGGGAGGGGCGCCCCCACCCTCGTGAGCAGGGTGTGGGCCCCTGGACTTCATCTTTGGCAAGGATTTTTCTTTATTTATTGAAAGATATTCCGTGGAGTTTCAGGACTTTTGGAGTTGCGCAGAATAGGTCTCTAATATTTGCTCCTTTTCCAGCCCAGAATTCCAGCTGCCGGCATTCTCCCTCCTTATGTAAACCTTTTAAAATAAGAGAGAATAGCCATAAGTATTGTGATATAAAGTGAAATAGCAGCCCATAATGCAATAAATATGGATATAAAAGCATGATGCAAAATGGACGTATCACTTGGTCCCTTTATAAAGAGGGTGAATATCAAGCGCCCTCCGCGCGACCATCTGGAACTTGCCTAAAAATCGAGGAGTCATACCAGCGGGCACGGTTTGGTTACCCACACCCGTATTGATGAGAATCCCGTGATAAGAGGGACACGATCTCTGCTTCGACAAGACGTGCCAATAAAACCGCCTTGCAACACGTGAAGTGGCAGGCTGGGAAAAACGGTTCGTCATGACCAGACCACGGCAGAACGTCACATTATGAAAAGTGGTCGGCAAATTAGATTTGTGGAAATATTATACTCTCTATGGTGGTATGTGGAATTTGTTTTGCAGAGCCGGACACTATCCTTGTGTTCAAAATCTTCTATGGAGTATTTGGAGGAGGAACCCGCCTTGCAATGCCGAAGACAATCTGCGTGCCAGACTCATCATCATTGAAGCCTGGTTCAGGGGCTACAAAGGGAGTCCTGGATTAGGGGGTTCTCGGACTGCCGGACTATATACTTTGGCCGGACTGTTGGACTATGAAGATACAAGATTGAAGACTTCGTCCCGTGTCCGGATGGAACACTCTTTGGCGTGGAAGGCAAGCTTGGCAATTCGGATATGTAGATCTCCTCCCTTGTAACTGACTCTGTGTAACCCTAGCCCCCTCCGGTGTCTATATAAGCAGGAGGGTTTAGTCCATAGAACAACAATCATAATCATAGGCTAGCTTCTAGGGTTTAGCCTCTACGATCTCGTGGTAGATCAACTCTTGTAATACTCATATCATCAAGATCAATCAAGCAGGAAGTAGGGTATTACCTCCATCGAGAGGGTCCGAACCAGGGTAAACATTGTGTCCCCCGCCTCCTATTACCATCCGCCTTAGACGCACAGTTCGGGACCCCCTACCCGAGATCCGCCGGTTTTGACACCGACAATAATGGTGTGGCCGAACGTCATAACTGTACTTTATTGGATATAGTGCAATCTATGATGTTTCTTACCGACTTACCACTATCGTTTTGGGGTTATGCATTAGAGACAGTTGCATTCACGTTAAAAAGGGCACCATCTAAATCTGTTGAGACGACACCATATGAACTGTGGTTTCGCAAGAACCAAAGTTGTCGTTTCTTAAAGTTTGGGGTTGCGATGCTTATGTGAAAAAGTTTCATCCTGATAAGCTCAAACCAAATCGGAGAAATGTGTCTTCATAGGATACCCAAAGGAGACAGTTGGGTACACCTTCTATCACAGATCCGAAGGCAAGACATTCATTGCTAAGAACGGATCCTTTCTAGAGAAGGAGTTTCTCTCGAAAGAAGTGAGTGGGAGGAAAGTAGAACTTGATGAGGTAACTGTACCTGCTCCCTTATTGGAAAGTAGTTCATCACAGAAATCTGTTCATGTGACTCCTACACCAATTAGTGAGGAAGCTAATGATGATGATCATGAAACTTCAGATCAAGTTACTATCGAACCTGGTAGGTCAACCAGAGTAAGATCCACACTAGAATGGTATGGTAATCCTGTTCTGGAGGTCATGTTACTTGACCATGACGAACCTACGAACTATGAGGAAGCGATGATGAGCCCAGATTCCGCAAAATGGCTCGAGGCCATGAAATTTGAGACGGGATCCATGTATGAGAACAAAGTATGGACTTTGATTGACTTGCCCAATGATCGGCGAGCCATTGAGATTAAATGGATTTTCAAGAGGAAGACGGATGCTGATAGTAGTGTTACTATCTACAAAGCTAGAATTGTCGCAAAAGGTTTTCAACAAGTTCAAGGTGTTGACTACGATGAGAGTTTCTCACTCATATCTATGCTTAAGTCTGTCCGAATCATGTTAGCAATTGCCGCATTTTATGAAATCTGGCAAATGGATAAACAAAACTGCATTCCTTAATGTATTTATTAAAGAAGAGTTGTATATGATGCAACTAGAAGGTTTTGTCAATCCTAAAGGTGCTAACAAAATATGCATGCTCCAACGATCCATCTATGCACTGGTGCAAGCATCTCGGAGTTGGAATATACGCTTTGATAAGTTGATCAAAGCATATAGTTTTATATAGACTTGCGGTGAAGCCTGTATTTACAAGAAAGTGAGTGGGAGCACTACAACATTTTTGATAAGTATATGTGAATGACATATTGTTGATCGGAAATAATGTAGAATTATTCTGCAAAGCATAAAGGAGTGTTTGAAAGGAGTTTTACAAATAAATACCTTGGTGAAGCTGCTTACATATTGAGCATCAAGATCTATAGAGATAGATCAAGACGCTTGATAAGTTTTTTCAATGAGTACATACCTTGACAAGATTTTGAAGTAGTTCAACATGGAACATTCAAAGAAAGAGTTCTTGCCTATGTGTGAAATTCAGTAAGACTCAAAGCCCGACCACGGCAGAAGATAGAAAGAGAATGAAAGTCATTCCCTATGCCTCAGCCATAGGTTCTATGAAGTATGCCATGCTGTGAACCAGATCTATTGTATACCCTACACTGATTTTTGCAAGGGAGTACAATAGTGATCTAGGAGTAGATCACTGGACAGCGGTCAAAATTATCCTTAGTGGAATAAGGATATGTTTCTCGATTATGGAGGTTAAAAAAGGTTCGTCGTAAAGGGTTACGTCGATGCAAGTTTTGACACTGATCCAACTGACTCTAAATCTCAATCTGGATGCATATTGAAAGTGGAGCAATTAGCTAGAGTAGCTCCGTGCAGAGCATTGTTGACATAGAAATTTATAAAATACATACGGATCTCAATATGGCAGACCCGTTGACTAAACTTCTCTCACAATCAAAACATGATCACACCTTAGTACTCTTTGGGTGTTAATCACATAGCGATGTGAACTAGATTACTGACTCTAGTAAACCCTTTGGGTGTTGGTCACATGATGATGTGAACTATGGGTGTTAATCACATGGTGATGTGAACTATTGGTGTTAAATCACATGGTGATGAGAACTAGATTATTGACTCTAGTGCAAGTGGGAGACTAAAGGAAATATGCCCTAGAGGCAATAATAAAGTTATTATTTATTTCCTTATATCATGATAAATGTTTATTATTCATGCTAGAATTGTATTAGCCGGAAACATAATACTTGTGTGAATACATAGACAAACAGAGTGTCACTAGTATGCCTCTACTTGACTAGCTCGTTGATCAAAGATGGTTATGTTTCCTAGCCATTGACATGAGTTGTCATTTGATTAACGGGATCACATCATTAGGAGAATGATGTGATTGACTTGACCCATTCCGTTAGCTTAGCACTTGATCGTTTAGTATGTTGCTATTGCTTTCTTCATGACTTATATATGTTCCTATGACTATGAGATTATGCAACTCCCGTTTACCGGAGGAACCATTTGTGTGCTACCAAACGTCACAACATAACTGGATGATTATAAAGGTGCTCTATAGGTGTCTCCGAAGGTACTTGTTGGGTTGGCGTATTTCGAGATTAGGATATGTCACTCCGATTGTCGGAGAGGTATCTCTGGGCACACTCGGTAATGCATATCACTATAAGCCTTGCAAGCATTGCAACTAATGAGTTAGTTGCGGGATGATGTATTACGGAACGAGTAAAGAGACTTGCCGGTAACGAGATTGAACTAGGTATTAAGATACCAACAATCGAATCTCGGGCAAGTAACATACCGATGAAGGGAACAACGTATGTTGTTATGCGGTTTAACCGATAAAGATCTTCGTAGAATATGTGGGAGCCAATATGAGCATCCAAGTTCCGCTATTGGTTATTGACCGGAGACGTGTCTTGGTCATGTCTACATAGTTCTCGAACCCATAGGGTCGGCACGCTTAAAGTTCGATGATGATTATATTATGAGTTTATGTGATTTTATGTACCGAAGGTAGTTCGGAGTCCCGGATGAGATCGGGGACATGACGAAGAGTCTCGAAATGGTCGAGACGTAAAGATCGATATATTGGACGACTATATTCGGACATCGGAAAGGTTTCGAATGATTCGGGTATTTTTGGGGGTACCGGAGAGTTACAGGAATACGAGGAAGAAGCAATGGGCCTCATGGGCCAAGTGGTGGAAGAGAGGAGGCAGGGCGCGGCCCCCCTAGCCCAAACCGAATTGGACTAGGGGGGCGGCCCCCCTTTCCTCCTTTTCCTCCCTCTCCTTCCTTCTCCTTCTCCTTCCCTTCCTTCCCCTCTCCTACTTGGAGTAGGATTGCCCCCCTTGGGCGCGCCTCCTCCCCTTGGCCGGCCCTCTCCTCCTCCCCCCTTTATATACGGAGGAGGGGCGCACCCCATAGACACAACAATTGATCTCCTGATCTCTTAGCCGTGTGCGGTGCCCCCCTCCACCATAATCCACCTCGATAATATCGTAGCGGTGCTTAGGCGAAGCCCTGCGTTGGTAGAACATCATCATCGTCACCACGCCATCGTGCTGACAGAACTCTCCCTCAAAGCTCTGCTGGATCGGAGTTCGAGGGACGTCATCGAGCTGAACGTGTGCTGAACTCGGAGGTGTCGTGCGTTCGGTACTTGGATCGGTCGGATCGTGAAGATGTACGACTACATCAACCGCGTTGTGCTAACGCTTCCGCTTATGGTCTACGAGGGTACGTGGACAACACTCTCCCCTCTCATTGTTATGCATCACCATGATCTTGCATGTGCATAGGATTTTTTTTTGAAATTACTACGTTCCCCAACATGTATTCCCTAAATAGTCATTTGTGCTTATGGAAAGAACTTGCATGACATCTTTTGTCCTACCCTCCCGTGGCAGCGGGGTCCAATTGGAAACTAAGGGATATTAAGGCCTCCTTTTCATAGAGCACCAGAGCAAAGCATTAACACAAGGTGAATACATGAACTGCTCAAACTACGGTCATCACTGGGAGTGGTCCCGACTATTGTCACTCCGGGGTTGCCGGATCATAACACGTAGTTGGTGACTATAACATGAATATAATGGTGATAACATAAATGGTTCAGATATGAATTCATGGCACCCGGGCCCAAAGTGACAAGTATTAAGCATGGCAAAGTCATAGCAACATCAATCTCAGAACATAGTGGATACTAGGGATCAAGCCCTAACGAAACTAACTAGATCACATGATGAATCTCATCCAACTCCTCACCAACCAGCGAGCCTACGAAGAAATTACTCACTCCCAGTGGGGAGCATCATGGAATTGGCGATGGAGAAGGGTTGGTGATGACGAAGAATGAAGAGCCCCCTCTCCGGAGCCCCAAACAGACTCTAGATCTAGCCTCCCGATGAAGAACAGGAGGTGACGGCGGCTCTGTCTCGTGGAACGCGATTATTCTTTGTCCCTGATTTTTTCTAGAAAATAGGATTTTATATTGTCGGTTTCAGGGTCTGCGGGGCCACCAGGTGGGAACAACACACCTGGGCGTGCCTGGGGGGCAGGCGCGCCCTGGTGGTTTGTGCCCACCCAGGTGCCCCCCTTAGGTTACGTTTGGCTCCAGAAATTCTCTTTTATTGTATAAAAAATCCTTGCAAAGTTTTGTTCCATTCTGAGAACTTTTATTTCTGCACAAAAACAACACCATGGTAGTTCTGCTGAAAACATCGTCGGTCCGGGGTTAGTTTCATTCAAATCATGCAAATTCGAGTCCAAAACAAGAGGAAAAGCGTTAGGAAAAGTAGATACGTTGGAGACGTATCAAATATTCGAAAATTTAGGAAAATAAAAAGTAGTCCGAAAAGTGTACGGGGTAAATTGATTATATGGGTATGGACACTCCCCTTGGCTTGTGCCAAGCTTGGGGGAGGTGTCCCGGTATCGTATCACCATCACATCTTTACCTATATCGTTTGTCTTAGTTCGCTCCTTTTGGTAATATGTTGATCTAGTAGAATAAAAGTTTTTAGTATGATTCGCTTTTTTAGTTTTGCTTTGTGATTTATCTATGTAATCGAGTCCGTGAGTTATATAATAAAGAGTATTTTTGAGTTGAGGGCTTTGCTTTCTTGCTATGATCTTGAGAAAAAGAAAAAGAATAAAAGAAGTAAAAAGATTATATAATGATCTGTTGGGGAACGTAGTATTTCAAAAAAAATCCTACGATCACACAAGATCTATCTAGTAGAAGCATAGCAACGAGCGGGGAGAGTGTGTCCATGTACCCTCGTAGACGGAAAGCGGAAGCATTTAGTAACGCGGTTGATGTAGTCGAACGTCTTCACGATCCAAGTACCGAACATACGCCACCTCCGTTTTCAGCACACATTCAGCACGATGAAGTCCCTCAAGCTCTTGATCCAGTTGAGGACGAGGGAGATTTCCGTCAGCACAACGACATGGCGACGGTGATGATGAAGTTACCGGCGCAGGGCTTCGCCTAAGCACTATGACGATATGACCTGAGGTGTTAACTGTGGAGGGGGGCGCCACACACGGCTAGGAACAATTGATGTGTGTTCTAGGGGTGCCCTCCCCACGTATATAAAGGAGGGAGAGGGAGGGAGGCAGCCTAGGGTGCGCCCAACTAGGAGGAATCTTATTTGGGCCCCTAGTCCAATTCGGGCCCCCCTTACCATATTTGGACAAGGGGGAAAGGAAGGAGGGGGAGGGGAAGGAAGTAGGAGTCCTACTTCATACTTTCCTTTTCCTTCTCTCCTTTCCCTTTCTCCCCATGTGGCTGGCCCTATAGGGGGCGCACCAACCCCTTATGGGCAGGTGTCTTCCCTTACTTGGCCCATTAAGCCCATATCTTTGTCGGGGGTTGCCCGGAACCCCTTCCGGTGACCTGGTATCACCCGGAAAACTTCTGGTTTCCAAATACCATTGTCCTATATATGAATCTTTACCTCTCGACCATTTCGAGACTCCTCATCATGTTTGTGATCTCATCCGAGACTCCGAACAAACTTCGGTCATCAAATCACATAACTCATAATACAAATCGTCATTGAACTTTAAGCGTGTGGACCCTATGGGTTCGAGAACTATGTAGACATGACCGAGACACATCTCCGGTCAATAACCAATAGCGGAACCTGGATGCTCATATTGGCTCCTACATATTCTACGAAGATCTTTATCGGTCAAACCACATAACAACATGTGGTGTTCCCTTTGTCATCGGTATGTCACTTGCCCGAGATTCGGTCGTTGGTATCATCATACCTAGCTCAATCTCGTTACTGGCAAGTCTCTTTACTCATTCCGTAATGCATCATCCCGTGACTAACTCATTAGTCACATTGCTTGCAAGGCTTATAGTGATGTGCATTACCGAGAGGGCCCAAAGATACCTATCGGATACATGGAGTGACAAATCCTAATCTTGATCTATGCCAACCCAACAAACACCTTTAGAGACATCTGTAGAGCATCTTTATAATCACCCAGTTACGTTGTGATGTTTGATAGCACATAAGGTGTTCCTCCGGTATTCGAGAGTTGCATAATATCATAGTCAGAGGAACATGTATAAGTCATGATGAAAGCAATAGCAATAAAACTAAACGATCATCATGCTAAGTTAACGGATGGGTCTTGTCTATGACATCATTCTCTAATGATGTGATCTTGTTCATCAAATGACAACACACGTCTATGGTCAGGAAACATAATCATCTTTGATTAACGAGTTAGTCAAGTAGAGGCATACTAGGGACACTCTATTTTGTCTATGTATTCACACATGTTCTAAATTTCCGGTTAATACAATTATAGCATGAATAATAAACATTTATCATGATATAAGGAAATACAAATAACAACTTTATTATTGCCTCTAGGGCATATTTCCTTCAGTATCCCACTTGCACTAGAGTCAATAATCTAGTTCACACCGCCATGTGATTTAACACCAATAGTTCACATCACCATGTGATTAGTTCACATTGGCATGTGACTAGTACCCAAAGAGTTTTACTAGAGTCAATAATCTAGTTCACATTGCTATGTGATTAACACCCAAAGAGTACTAAGGTGTGATCATGTTTTGCTTGTGAGAGAAGCTTAGTCAATGGGTCTGTCACATTCAGAGCCGTATGTATTTTGCAAATTTTTCTATGTCTACAATGCTCTGCATGGAGCTACTCTAGCTAATTTCTCCCACTTTCAATATGTATCCAGATTGAGACTCGGAGTCATCCGGCCGGATCGGTGTAAAAGCTTGCATCGGCGTAACTCTTTACGACTAACTCTTTATCACCTTCATAACTGAGAAATGTCTCCTTAGTCTTCTAAGGATAATTTTGACCACTGTCAAGTGATCCACTCCTGGATCATTATCGTACCCCTTGCCAAACTCATGGCAAGGTACACAATAGGTTTGGTACTCAGCATAGCATACTTTATAGAACCTACGGCTAAGGCATAGGGAATGACTTTTCATTCTCTTTCTATTTTTCTACCGTGGTCGGCTTTTGAGTCTTTACTCAACTTCACACCTTGCAACACTTGCAAGAACTCTTTCTTTGACTGTTCCATTTTGAACTACTTCAAAATCTTAATGTGGTATGTACTCATTGAAAAAACTTATCAAGCGTCTTGATCTATCTCTATAGATCTTGATGCTCAATATGTAAGCAGCTTCACTAAGGTCTTTATTTGTAAAACTCCTTTCAAACACTCCTTGATGCTTTGCAGAATAATTCTACATTATTTCTGATCAACAATATGTCATTCACAGATACTTATCAGAAATGTTGTAGTGCTCCCACTCACTTTCTTGTAAATACAGGCTTCACCGCAAGTCTGTATAAAACTATATGCTTTGATCAACTTATCAAAGCGTATATTCCAACTCCGAGATGCTTGCACCAGTGCATAGATGGATCGTTGGAGCTTGCATATTTTGTTAGAAACTTTAGGATTGACTTATCAAGCGTCTTTATCTATCTTTATAGATCTTGATGCCCAATATGTAAGCAGCTTCACTAAGGATTTTCTTTGAAAAACTCCTTTCAAACACTCCTTTATGCTTTCCAGAAAATTCTACATCATTTCTGATCAACAATATGTCATTCACATATACATCTCAAAAAGGCTGTAGTCCTCCCACTCACTTTCTTGTAAATACAGGCTTCACCAAAAGTCTGTATAAAACAATATGCTTTGATCACCTTATCAAAGCGTATATTCCAACTCCGAGATGCTTATACCAGTCCATAGATGGATCGCTAGAGCCTGCACACTTTGTTAGCACCTTTAGGATTGACAAAACCTTCTTGTTGCATCATATACAACTCTTCTTTAAGAAATCCATTAAGGAATGAAGTTTTGACATCCATTTGCCAGATTTCATAAAATGTGGCAATTGCTAACATGATTCAAACAGACTTAAGCATCTCTACGAGTGAGAAAATCTTATCGTAGTCAACACCTTGAACTTGTCGAAAACTTTTTGCGACAATTCGAGGTTTGTAGATAGTAACACTACTATCAGCGTCCGTCTTCCTCTTGAAGATCCATTTATTCTTAATGGCTTTCCGATCATCGGGCAAGTCAATCAAAGTCCATACTTTGTTCTCATACATGGATCCCATCTCAGATTTCATGGCTTCAAGCCATTTCGCGGAATCTGGGCTCATCATCGCTTCCTCGTAGTTAGTAGGTTTGTCATGGTCAAGTAACTTGACCTCCAGTACAGGATTACCATACCACTCTGGTGCAGATCTTAGTCTGGTTGACCTACGAGGTTCAGTAGTAACTTGATCTAAAGTTTCATGATCATCATCATTAGCTTCCTCACTAATTGGTGTAGGAATCATCGGAACTGATTTCTGTGATGAACTACTTTCCAATAAGGGAGCAGGTACAATTACCTCATCAAGTTCTACTTTCCTCCCACTCACTTCTTTCGAGAGAAACTCCTTCACTAGAAAGGATCCATTCTTAGTAATGAATATTTTGCCTTCGGATCTGTGATAGAAGGTGTACCCAACAGTCTCCTTTGGGTATCCTATGAAGGCACAATTCTCCGATTTGGGTTCGAGCTTATCAGGTTGAAGTTTTTTCACGTAAGCATCGCAGCCCGAAACTTTAAGAAACGACAACTTAGGTTTCTTGCCAAACCATAGTTCATACAGTGTCGTCTCAACGGATTTAGATGGTGCCCTATTTAACGTGAATGCAGCTGTCTCTAATGCATAACCCCAAAACGATAGTGGTAAATCGATAAGAGACATCATAGATCGCACCATATCTAATAAAGTATGGTTATGACGTTCGGACACACCATTATGCTGTGGTGTTCCAGGTGGCGTGAGTTGAAAAACTATTCCACATTGTTTCAAATGAAGACCAAACTCGTAACTCAAATATTCGCCTCCGCGATCAGATCGTAGAAATTTTATTTTCTGGTCACGGTGATTTTCCACTTCACTCTGAAATTCTTTACACTTTTCAAATGTTTCAGACTTATGTTTCATTAAGTAGATATACTCATATCTGCTCAAATCATCTGTGAAGGTCAGCAAATAACGACACCCCCCGCGAGCTTTAATACTCATCGGACCGCATAGATCGGTATGTATTATTTCTGATAAGTCAGTGGCTCGCTCCATTGTTCCGGAGAACGGAGTCTTAGTCATCTTGCCCATGAGGCATGGTTCGCAAGCATCAACTGATTCATAATCAAGTGATTCCAGAAGCCCATTAGCATGGAGTTTCTGCATGTGCTTTACACCAATATGACCTAAACGGCAGTGCCACAAATATGTTGCACTATCATTATCAACTTTGCATATTTTGGCATCAATATTATGAATATGTGTATCGCTACGATCGAGATTCGATAAACTATTTACCTTGGGTGTACGACCACAGAAGGTCTTATTCATGTATACAAAATAAAAATTATTCTTTGACTTAAATGAATAACCGTATTGCAATAAACATGATCCCATCATATTATGCTCAACGCAAACACCAAATAGCATTTATTTTAGGTTTAACACTAGTCCCAAAGGTGAAGGGAGTGTGCGATGGTAACCTTATCAACCTTGGAATCACTTCCAACACACATCGTCACCTCACCCTCAACTAGTCTCTGTTCATTTTGTAACTCCTGTTTCAAGTTACTAATCATAGAAACTAAACCAGTATCAAATACCCAGGGACTACTATGAACACTAGTAAAGTACACATCAATAACATGCATATCATATATACTTTTGTTCACTTTGACATCCTTCTTATCCGCCAAGTATTTGGGGCAGTTCCGCTTCTAGTGACCATTTTCTTTGCAGTGGAAGCACTCAGTTTCAGGCTTGGGTCTAGCTTTGGGCTTCTTCATGGGAGTGGCAACTTGCTTGCCATTCTTCTTGAAGTTTCCCTTTCTTTCTCGTGCCTTTTTTCTTGAAACTAGTGGTCTTGTTAACCATCAACACTTGATGCTATTTCTGGATTTCTACCTTCGCTGATTTTAGCATCGCGAAGAGCATGGGAATCGTTTTCGTCATCCCTTGCATATTATAGTTCATCACGAAGTTCCAGTAACTTGGTGATGGTGACTAAAGAACTCTGTCAATCACTATCTTATCTGCAAGATTAACTCCCACTTGATTCAAGTTATTGTAGTACTCAGACATTCTGAGCACATGCTCACTAGTTGAGCTATTCTCCTCCATCTTGTAGGCAAAATACTTGTCAGAGGCCTCGTACCTCTCGACTCGGGCATGAGTCTGAAATACCAATTTCATATCTTGGAACATCTTATATGCTCCATGGCATCTAGAACATTTTTAAGTCCCGGTTCTAAGCCGTAAAGCATGCTTCACTAAACTATCGAGTAGTCATCATACCAAGCTTGCCAAACATTCATAATGTCTGCATCTGCTCCTGCACTAGGTCCGTCACCTAGCGGTGCATCTAGGACATAATTCTTCTGTGCAACAATGAGGATAGTCCTTAGATCATGGACCTAGTCCGCATCATTGCTACTATCATCTTTCAACTTAGTTTTCTCTAGAAACATATCATAAATAAAACGGGGAAGCTATACGCGAGCTATTGATCTATAACATAGATATGCAAATACTATCAGGACTAAGTAACATCAACACCTTTTCAAACAGGGCGATGATCCATTTTGGAGCAAGAAACCACCTCAAGAGAAACCGGAGAAACCAGAGAGACCAACCCGGCCGAAGACCAGATTAGTCAAGATACCGGCTATTAAGAAGAAAACTACTGCATCCTCTGATCCGCCAGTTGACGATGATGTGGGTAATCCGGACCTTGAGGTAGAGCTTGACTCACTTGGTTTATTTTTCACACGCCTTATTGATAATGATCATTGCCAGGACGACGCTGAAGTCAGTCATGCTGATGCTGCAGAGGTAATCATTCTTTCTTCCGATTCAAATCCTTTGCCTTCACTAAAAATCCGTCGGGCACATCGGAAAGTTAAATTTTCTCATCCTCTTGCTTATTTGGACCCAAACTTTCTTGTGAAGACACAACAGCATGAAGCTCGCCGCACAACCCGGCACAGCGGCCAGGTAGTTACCTCCGCCGGTTTACCGAACAGTCCGGTTCAGAAACGCCGTTCAGAGGTCTCTAACTCTCTTGTTAATGCATGTTCCAAAGCGGGTTGCTTTCGTCAACCTCTTAATCCGTCTGACTCCGATTACCAAGGCACTTCCCATTCATCTTCTGGCGAGTCATCAGCTACCCAGCTTCCACCACTCAAAACGATGCTTGGGTGAGCCATATTTCTTATAATATTTCTGATGTATTATTTTTCAACATATACTGTACTGATCCTTCTTATTCCTTTTAGGACCAAACCTAGGCCAAGCAAGAAAGCTCGTCTGGACAAAGCGGCAGAAGAAAATGTCACTCCTGAACCGGATAAAATACCAGATCCTGAAGAATCCATCCGTGATGATGTGCTGAACGATCCACCACCACAAGACCATGACTTCGTCACTGAAGAAATAGATATTGATACCACAGGCCCTTTTGACCAGCCCACAAGCCCTGTCTGGATTGATAGAACCATTAGCCCATTGAAGCAGACTGACAAACTGACGACTCTAGTACGAGCCGGGGAAGCAAAAGATGATGATGTTGTTATCACTAGCATTGGTCGTACCGAGCCAAGCAACCCTGTCGCTTTATCCAAACATTCTGCCAAAGAAGAGTTTACTGCAATTGGAAAGGGCAAATGGAATGCCGCTTTGGGCACTTACTCCGCTTTGAATCCCCAGGATCTCCATTCCGGCTATCTGAACCGGCTCTATACCAGCCGTGACTACGAAGCCGGTTTGGTAAATATGATGAAAGACAAGTATGAGGTAATTTCCTTATACTTTCCTACCTGTATACTTCATTCTCTCAACTCCAATAGCCCCCAAGTGACGATTTAAGATTTCAACTTAAACCGGGACTTTCCAATGTGAACTTCAATTTATCTGAGCTTTGTTGATGTAGCCCCCAAGGGCCGGTTCAACTTAATGCAGTTATACCGAGACTTTAGATAATAAAGAGTAACATCAATAATTATTGAACAAATAGCCATTAGCCCCCAAGTGCCAAGTTGAATACTTGTATTGAGCTTGGGACTTTATGAACAATTGTAGGATGAAGAGCAAATATGCATTAGCCCCCAAGTACCAAGGGCATAACTTGTTATGTGGTTGGTACTTCAATTCTGTACCGCTATCTGAATCATATTACTGTCTGTATGCAGGCTGAGATGAACAAAAGAGAAAGCCAAATCGCTGATCTGCAAGAAAATCTGAAGTCCCAACAAGCTGAAACCTCCAAAACGAAAGAGGAATTAACCCGCGCTTTAAGCGTCATGGAACAGCTTAAGGAGGGTTTCAACAAAGAGCGGGCGGATTCGGCCACTGAGAAATCCTCTTTAACTCAGCGAGCAGAGAATGCCGAGGCTGCACTCAAACCGGTAGTGGATGAACTGACCAGCATAAAGCGGCAAGTGCATGCCATGACTGCTGCTGTGTTTGGTAAGCCTTCTTGATTTTTGGGGTAATGAGGCCTTCTTATGTAATTGCCGGTTTATTAATCCTTTTAATGATACAGGGACACGAATTGGTCACTTGGGGTCAGATGTGCGGAAGAAATTGAAAGCGGCCTACACATTGATAGAGCAATTGTACACTGGCGCGCAGCGGATCATCTCTACTGCGTCCCATAACAACCCGGCACCCACCTTGATCCAGGACACTATTAAGAGATTGTCGATGCTTCCTGCCCGGGTTGAAGAGCTGAAGAAAACTGCTGCTCGAACCGGTGCTATCAACGCCTTAATCCGGGCAAAAGCGTGGGTGCCGGATTTTGATCCTGTTGAAGCGGCTCAAGGCTATCCCATCTTGAAGGAAGATGGGGTCAGAGTTCAGTGAAGAGGATCTGCGAGCGATAAACCGGGAGGTGCACCCTTTAGCTTGTCAATTGGTTGAAGAGGCAGATTTGTCTCACTATCAAGCCCAATATGATGACCAAAACAAACGAGTGGATGCACCAATTCCTGAAGTGGAGAACCTTATCCCTCCAATCCGTAAGCATACTTACGCTCCTGACATTGAACTGTCGTTGCTGATCAATGATGAAGCTGTCTTTCAAGCATTAACGGGAATCGACTGGACAACTGTTGATTTCCAGCCGCTGGGTAGAGAAGCGGAGGTTGAAGCGGCATGAGATGACCCGCAACCATCAGGCCAGGCTGGTGACCAAGCTTGAACCGGAAGCTGGTTTAAATTACTGCTCCTTTGTGTGACGCAGAAAAACAATGATCGTATCTGGGCACCGTGTTGCGTTGTAATAGACTAGCCGATACACTTGATTTTTATACGCCTTCGTGCATAGTTATTGCAACTTGTGCTTCCTTTGGATGATCAATCTCCAAACTATTTTCTGCAATCAAAAAATCATAAAGCGCCGCCTATGACGCCCGGATAATCAAGCTACAGTAATCTCTACTTATGACGCCATGTCACCTCCGTTACTGTCGCTAATCTCGCGTTAGTTCAAAACGATTCGAATTCAAATTTGGATTTTTGGCAAACAAACAAAGTTTTCAAACTTCAAAACAAAAATGTTCGGACCTTGTCAAATATTGCATAGATAGTTATCGTGAAATAAACACATTTTTCAAAAAATGCCCAAATACTTAAATGAATTAAAACAGTAAAGAAAGTAAGTAAAAGAAAGAAAATGCTAGGGGTAAAACAAACATAATAAAAAAGAAGAAAGAGAAAACCTCTCTGCCCCCCGGGGCTTTGGCCCAGCAAGCCAAGGCCCAACCGGCCAGCCCACCTGGCCCAGCCGGTCCATCCCGCCGGCTTAACCCCCCACTCCCCCCAGGCCAACCCTAGCAGCCACCCACTCGCCTCCCCCCCCCACTCGCTCCCTCCCGCACGCCTCTCTCCCCTTCCCCTTCTGGATCGGGGCAGAGGGCCCCGACCCCCCCCCTTTTCACCGACGCTGATGCCCGCCACCAGCCGGCGCCGGCGCCGCCCCTCCCGGACTCCTCCTCGCCCCTCCTTCTCCCTCGCACGCCGCCCGGACCGCCAACGCCGCCTGGTGTCGCCTCGCCGCGACCCCGCCGCCCGGGACCCCGCCGCAGGAGCCCCCTCGCCGGAGTCACCATCGCGCGGACGCCGCGCTCCTCCGTCCTCGCCAACTGCCCCATCGTCTTCGACTGCACGCCGCCACGCCGCACGTCGTCCTCGACCTCCATCGAGCCCACTGCCATGAACCCTACGCCGCCCCGTGAGCTTCCACCTCCTCCTCTCTTCCTCGCGCGCACGCGCCCACGCCATGGCCTTCTTCCCCCGGCTCCGCTGGCGCCGCCGTGGCCTCGCCTCGCCCGGCGCGCCGTCGCGCGTCCCCTGTGCGCGCTTGCGCCTCCCCTCCCCCCCCCCCGCATAGGCCCCGCGGGCGCTGCCCCGCCTCGCCGGCGTTGCTGCGGCTTCCCCGCCGGCGACCGGACTGGCCCCGCCGCGCCGCTGGTCTCACCCGAGGCCAGCGCCCGGGTTGGCCCCTGTCGGGCGCCCCCGCGCCCGAAACCATTAGCGCCCGAGTACCCGTTAGGCCCCATGGCCCTATGACACATGGGCCCCGCCCCAGAACGAAAATAAAAAAAGGAAATAAAAAATAAAATAAAAAATAAATAAATAGATAATAATAATTAAATTAATTAATTAATTAACGAATTAATTAAGTTAATTAATCACAATTAGATTAACCTAATTAACTGTTAGTTAATTAATCAAGCAATGACAGTGGGGCCCACCCCCCTAATTAATTATGATTAGTTTAATTAATTTGTTAATTAAAATGTGTCACTGACCAGTGGGACCCACTAGTCAGGTTGACCAGTCAACTCTGTTGACTGCTGACATCAGCATGACATCATGCTGATGTCATTAATCTATTTTCTCGAATTAATTTAAATAATTAATTAAATTCCAAAAATTAATAAAATCTTTAGAAAATCATATCTTTTAATCCATAACTCGGATTAAAATATTTTCAACATCAAAGTTGCTCAGAACAACGAGACGAATCCGGATACGCAGTCCGTTCGTCCGCCACACACCCCTAACCTATCGAACCCGCAACTTTCCCCCTCCGGCTCCTCTGCCCGAAAACACGAAACACTGTTGATATTTTCCTGGATGTTTCCCCCCTTAACCGGTACCACCTCATACCTCGCTAGGGCATGCCTAGCATCGTTACTTGTCTTGTCATGCATCGATATGCATCTGTTTACATGGTATTCATTGTTTCTTCCCCCTCTTCTCTCCGGTAGACTACGAGACCGACGCTGCTGCTGCCCAGTTCGACTACGGAGTTGACGACTCCTCTCTCTTGCCAGAGCAACCAGGCAAGCCCCCCCCCCTTGATCACCAGATATCGCCTATTCTCCTTTATACTGCTTGCATTAGAGTAGTGTAGCATGTTACTGCTTTCCGTTAATCCTATTCTGATGCATAGCCTGTCATTGTTGCTACAGTCATTGATACCTTACCCGCAATCCTAGATGCTTAGTATAGTATGCTAGTTTATCATTATTGGCCCTACATTCTTGTCAGTCTGCCTTGCTATACTATTGGGCCATGATCACTCGGGAGGTGATCACGGGTATATATTATACATACATACATACTATACAGATGGTGACTAAAGTCGGGTCAGCTCGATGAGTACCCGCAAGTGATTCTAATGAGGGGGCTGAAAGGACAGGTGGCTCCATCCCGGTAGAGGTGGGCCTGGGTTCCCGACGGCCCCCGACTTTTACATTGTGGTAGAGCGACAGGGCAGGTTGAGACCACCTAGGAGAGAGGTGGGCCTGGCCCTGTTCGGCGTTCGCGGATATTTAACACGCTTAACGAGATCTTGGTATTTGATCTGAGTTGGCTACGAGCCTATACGCACTAACCATCTACGTGGGAGTAGTTATGGGTATTCCGGCGTTGTGGTATCAGCCGAAGCACTTCAGACGTCAGCGACGGAGCGGCGCGCGCCGGATTGGACTGGAACGCCTGCTAGGCTAGGTCTGCTTCCGGGCGCCCTCGCAACGTGCATGTGTGCTATGGGCGATGGGCCCAGACCCCTGTGCGCTTAGGTTTAGACCTGCGTGCTGGCCTCTCTGTTTTGCCTAGGTGGGGCTGCGACGTGTTGATCTTCCGAGGCCGGGCATGACCCAGGAAAGTGTGTCCGGCCAAATGGGATCAAGCGTGTTGGGTAAGTTGGTGCACCCCTACAGGGAAGTTAATCTATTCGAATAGCCGTGATCTTCGGTAACAGGACGACTTGGAGTTGTACCTTGACCTTATGACAACTAGAACCTGATACTTAATAAAACACACCCTTCCAAGTTCCACAGACAACGCGGTGATTGCTTTTCCATAGGGCGACAAGGGGAGGATTGCCGGGTAGGATTATGCTACTGCGATGCTACTAGAGATGCTACTTGGAGATACTACTTGGAGGACTTCAATCTACTCTCTTCTACATGCTGCAAGACGGAGGCTGCCAGAAGCGTAGTCTTCGACAGGATTAGCTATCCCCCTTTTATTCTGGCATTCTGCAGTTCAGTCCACCGATATGGCCTTTTACACATATACCCATGCATATGTAGTGTAGCTCCTTGCTTGCGAGTACTTTGTATGAGTACTCACGGTTTCTTTTCTCCCTCTTTTCCCCTTTCCCTTCTACCTGGTTGTCGCAACCAGATGCTGAAGCCCTGGAGCCAGACGCCACCGTCGACGACGATCCTACTACACTGGAGGTGCCTACTACTACGTGCAGGCCGCTGACGACGACCAGGAGTAGTTAGGAGGATCCCAGGCAGGAGGCCTGCGCCTCTTTCGATCTGTATCCCAGTTTGTGCTAGCCTTCTTAAGGCAAACTTGTTTAACTTATGTCTGTACTCAGATATTGTTGCTTCCGCTGACTCGTCTATGATCGAGCACTTGTATTCGAGCCCTCGAGGCCCCTGGCTTGTATTATGATGCTTGTATGACTTATTTATGTTTTAGAGTTGTGTTGTGATATCTTCCCGTGAGTCCCTGATCTTGATCGTACACATTTGCGTGCATGATTAGTGTACGATTGAATCGGGGGCGTCACAAGTTGGTATCAGAGCCGACTGCCTGTAGGAATCCCCCTTCCAACTCCTTGGCCGAAGTCGAGTCTAGACGTTGCAAAAACTTTTACTAACATGGCTGTGTGCCTTACGGGCACACGTCGCCATTGGGTGGTAGTAGGATCTTTTACTCCTCGACCTTTACTCTGGGACTCTGATCTCTCCTCTATTCGGGTTAAATGAAGTTTACTAAATCTAACATTAGGATCTCGTTATCACTTTCACCCGGAGAGCCCCTTATTACTAATGATCGTCTGCTGCACCAGAAGACCCTGAAGATACTCTCCGCTGTTAACCCGAGAACTTGTGTACATCGCGTTTGCAATTCACCTTCCACCGCAAACCCTTATGGATAACTACTTGCATTTGTTATTCTTACATTCATCCCCAGTGGTCTTGTTATTACAAGATACCCTGAAAAACTCGTCGTTGTTTCGATAATCCCTTGAGCTTACTGCCTTGCTGTTCTTTGTCACTTGAATACCCCTACGGTTAATTCTCGCACTTATCGAGTATCCGCTCATCCCCCAGTTGTTCATGTGTTACACAAAAGTCTTCGAAATACCACCCGATATTCCGAAAATCCTCAGCAACCTATTGCTCTGGAATTTCTTGTTTTCTTTCATTATGATTAATCCCATAAGTATAGAAATCTTATTGACATTCCTTGTCATTATCATTTTGAGTCTGTTGACTCAATATGTTGCGAATACACGCAATCATCATTGATCCCTATAAATTACCTTTCTGGCTGAGCTTCCATTCTTTTAACTGGAATTGGTTCTCGACCAATCCAATTGTCGTTGATTGTACCCTAAGGCTATTCAACTTATCCATCCCTAATCAGAGCATTGCTTCTGATCCCTTGATTTGGAAATCATAATTCCTTTGCATTTGACAATTGAGTTAGTCAGTTGTTTCTATAATCTGATCTCCTTGCATTCTTCTTCCTCTAGTTGAGTACCGATACTCGTATCAGATCCTTTGTGGACCATCAAGTCCTTTGTTGGATTGTTATCCGACAGTGTCCTTCACATTTGATCACCTTGTGAGTTCTTCCCCTGATACATAATGCCTTTGTTAAGTTGTATCCTCTGCTTGGCCAACCATGCTCTGCTTTCGGGCTTGTGTTATTTACTCTTGAAACTTGTGGTATATGTTTCTAAGAAGCCCCTATGGGTTGAACATATGCCTTCTCTAAACCGTGTGAACCCGAAAGTTTTCACGAGTCATACTCTTCTGGTGCTTCACCAGATAAAATTTCAACACTGCAACTTCATCGAACGTGAGAAGTGAATGAAAGGTTATGCATTGGAGAAGTGGGAGTCGACCTTGAACTTGTGTTCATGCCCATGGACACGATGTAGATCTTATCATTAAAGCTTCTCTTAAATGAATTATTCCTTTGGTATAAGTTCATCTTATATCTAGGATCTGGCCTTTTGCAATCGTGGTTCCGACCATGATTGTTCTTCTTTGATCTCATTTCTCGGACAAGTTAAAACAATTGTCTTCTATGGATCAATACACCAGTCCAACCTTTACTTTGATCTTGTGTCGAGTATTACCCCCCTGGTATCTCGAGATTATCATGGAACTGCATAACCTTTTATGAGTTCTTCATCAAGTGCTACCTTCCCACTGATTCCAATTTTTCGCGGGCTCTGAGTTATTGAACACTCAAAGACACCGATAACTGAACCGAGTCCGCTCTACGGTTCAACAACTCTTCAGTAAGCTTCTATAAGTACGAGTTTGTACCCGATCATGCCATTCCTAGCCTGTTTGGCTATATCATTGTCGTGACGATTCTAACTGTGCTACCTGGTCCTTATTCTCGGAGCACCAATTTTCGACGATGAACTAACCTTACGTCGATCCTCATCGTCATATCATTTCGCCTTGAACAACAAGCTTGGTTTCGAGTTTGTATCATACCCTTGGTTCCAATAACCTTTCACTTCATCATTACTTGACTTGATGTCGTCACCGATCGATTACATCTTCATGAACTCTCGCGACAAAGGTGTCGTGATCATCAACATTCTGAGCTCATCCAGGATATCAATTGAATTCATGATGAGAAATACCATCCTTGCCCTCGATGAATTGTATTATCGTTGACCACTTTAATGCCCTCCCACCAACACAAGCTTGTTCATGTTTGGTGTTATACCTTGAGTTCCTTGCTATCCAGCAATTGTTCTTCTTTACCTTGGAGTATTACCATCCTTTATGTCAAGAATGTTCTGAGATTTGTTCCACCTCTTGAGAATTCTTGACATAGAAATACTTCTCACCATCACCATTCTTTCTTGGTCCCCGTGTTAATTCCAACAAGTGAACGGTGTTGTTTGGATTCTTTCCTTCTAGCAACCCTATTTTTTTTTTGAAGTTAATGGTCGAAAGTTCATTCTTAGGCTATTGACTATTGAATCACCATTCTGACATTGGTCGTGCAACCCAACCCATATTTCGGGCGCACCTTTCAACCAATGTTTAATTGTGTATGTTTTCCTCGAGCATACTTCCTTATATCATTTGATCTGACAAATGTTATCTCCTTGTTCACTTAATTGTGGACATCCATCTTTTGGGAATCTCGGTGAATTGCCGTTGAGTTCACCAGACACCTCCTTGTCCTCTCCTTGGGTTAATGATGGACTCTTGATAACGGAAATCACTTCATAGTTCATTTCCCCGAGAATCTTACAATGTCATCTCGTCAATTTGCGTTACACCTTTTCTTCTCAGGTATCCTAAGTCTGAGGTATCCTGACACCAATCGGATCTGAATCTCGGTCAGATATGATGGTTGGGACAACTTTCCAAGAGTTATGATGTTGATCCTTTGATGACCCGGTAACATGATGTCATGCCTAGCACCCCCCCCCCCCCGGCTGGAGGACCTATCATTATAGATTCCTTTTCAGCAAGGTTATCCATTCATCCATGAGGAAATTGTAAGACTTATTCTACAAGTTATTCCTGATGGATCCTTCGTGTTTCCAAAGTCTGATCTTCACCTGAAGACCATGTCAATGCTATCTCGAAGCATGTCAATGGTACTCCGATTTTCAACAGGAACATTTGAAGCACGATGCTAAATTTTATTTATCACTTATCCTAACACCGTTGTATGGGTAATATCATGAGATTCCTTCCCCCTTACCTAAATGGTTTTCTACTTTATATCCTGTCATGGATATCTTGATCTGCTTGTCCTTGGGAAGGATATACCCTTGAAAAATGTGTTTAAACATATTTTCCTTTCCATTGTTCTGTTTAATCTGATGATCATATTTTCCTTCCATTGGTTTGTTTAAACCTTTTATATGATCTATATGATATAAGCAGTCATAATCCACTGCTTGTGCAAACACCTCAATGTACAACTCTGTCGGTAAGACCTTGTTACTATTGTTGATGACATTCCGGTAACCACCGATGGACGGGAACCTTGCCTATTGGTCCGCCTTGTTTCAACGAGCAGAAAATGGTTCTCTTCGTCCCTCGCCCTTGGTACCTATATTGTTGCCGACATGACCCACAGACTCTCCTCTGACATGCCTTGCTTACATGATTGTGCAAGACATCACTGCCTTTCCTACTTTTAACCCACATGGTGGGCCCATAACCCACAGTTCCACAGGATCGAAACCTGACTCTCCTGTACACCCTGTTGTCAGAGTTATTCCTAGTGCTTGACTTTGTATTTAATTCACGGGCCACTTGCCTGTTGATCTATTCTGGTATCGGACACAATACTTATTCCCATTGCTCTGAACCCCTTTCGCACTCTGCTTCAGGCAATGAACGATTGCCTATCCGCTTGAAACTTCTTATTACGCCGTCTTACTTTGCTCTCGATGTGTGTCATTTGTTCAACTCGAGAGATACTCATATGTTTATTCCTGGGATACCCCAGATGAATTTCCTTATAACATCCTATCATTGTAGAGCTGCCCCTTACTTATTCGTAAGTACGATGGAGCTCCCCGAAGAAAGGACGACAACTTCATCACGATGCTTTGGAATAAAGAATTGAAGGCATCAATGAAAGGGATTAACTTCTTCAAGAAGATCCATTAGAATAACCAGAACTCCCCCCCCCCCCTTACTCCCCTCTTAAATCTCGGGACGAGATTTCTTGTAGTGGAGGAGAATTGTGACGCCCGGATAATCAAGCTACAGTAATCTCTACTTATGACGCCATGTCACCTCCGTTACTGTCGCTAATCTCGCGTTAGTTCAAAACGATTCGAATTCAAATTTGGATTTTTGGCAAACAAACAAAGTTTTCAAACTTCAAAACAAAAATGTTCGGACCTTGTCAAATATTGCATAGATAGTTATCGTGAAATAAACACATTTTTCAAAAAATGCCCAAATACTTAAATGAATTAAAACAGAAAAGAAAGTAAGTAAAAGAAAGAAAATGCTAGGGGTAAAACAAACATAATAAAAAAAGAAGAAAGAGAAAACCTCCCTGCCCCCCGGGGCTTCGGCCCAGCAAGCCAAGGCCCAACCGGCCAGCCCACCTGGCCCAGCCGGTCCACCCCGCCGGCTTAACCCCCCACTCCCCCAGGCCAACCCTAGCCGCCACCCACTCGCCTCCCCCCCCCCACTCGCTCCCTCCCGCACGCCTCTCTCCCCTTCCCCGTCTGGATCGGGGCAGAGGGCCCCGACCCCCCCCCCTTTTCACTGACGCTGTTGCCCGCCACCAGCCGGCGCCGGCGCCGCCCCTCCCGGACTCCTCCTCGCCCCTCCTTCTCCCTCGCACGCCGCCCGGACCGCCAACGCCGCCCGGTGCCGCCTCGCCGCGACCCCGCCGCCCGGGACCCCACCGCAGGACCCCCCTCGCCGGAGTCACCACCGTGCGGACGCCGCGCTCCTCCGTCCTCGCCACTGCCCCGTCGTCTTCGACTGCACGCCGCCACGCCGCACGTCGTCCTCGACCTCCATCGAGCCCACTGCCATGAACCCTACGCCGCCCCGTGAGCTTCCACGTCCTCCTCTCTTCCTCGCGCGCACGCGCCCATGCCATGGCCTTCTTCCCCCGGCTCCGCTGGCGCCGCCGTGGCCTCGCCTTGCCCGGCGCGCCATCGCGCGTCCCCTGTGCGCGCTTGCACCTCCCCTCCCCCCCTGCATAGGCCCCGCGGGCGCTGCCCCGCCTCGCCGGCGTTGCTGCGGCTTCCCCGCCGGCGACCGGACTGGCCCGCCGCGCCGCTGGTCTCACCCGAGGCCAGCGCCCGGGTTGGCCCCTGTCGGGCGCCCCCGCACCCGAAACCATTAGCGCCCGAGTACCCGTTAGGCCCCATGGCCCTATGACACATGGGCCCCGCCCTAGAACAAAAATAAAAAAAAGGAAATAAAAAAATAAAATTAAATAAATAGATAATAATAATTAAATTAATTAATTAATTAACGAATTAATTAAGTTAATTAATCACAATTAGATTAACCTAATTAACTGTTAGTTAATTAATCAAGCAATGACAGTGGGGCCCACCCCCCTAATTAATTATGATTAGTTTAATTAATCTGTTAATTAAAATGTGTCACTGACCAGTGGGACCCACTAGTCAGGTTGACCAGTCAACTCTGTTGAGTGCTGACATCAGCATGACATCATGCTGATGTCATTAATCTATTTTCTTGAATTAATTTAAATAATTAATTAAATTCCAGAAATTAATAAAATCTTTAGAAAATCATATCTTTTAATCCGTAACTCGGATTAAAATATTTTCAACATCAAAGTTGCTCAGAATGACAAGACGAATCCGGATACGCAGTCCGTTCGTCCGCCACACACCCCTAACCTATCAAACCCGCAACTTTCCCCCTCCGGCTCCTCTGCCCGAAAACACGAAACACCGGAGATATTTTCCTAGATGTTTTCCCCCTTAACCGGTACAACCTCATACCTCGCTAGGGCATGCCTAGCATCGTTACTTGTCTTGTCATACATCGATATGCATCTGTTTACATGGTATTCATTGTTTCTTCCCCCTCTTCTCTCCGGTAGACTACGAGACCGACGCTGCTGCTGCCCAGTTCGACTACGAACTTGACGACTCCTCTCTCTTGCCAGAGCAACCAGGCAAGCCCCCCCCCCTTGATCACCAGATATCGCCTATTCTCCTTTATACTGCTTGCATTAGAGTAGTGTAGCATGTT
This sequence comes from Triticum aestivum, assembly GCF_018294505.1. Classification (NCBI taxonomy): domain Eukaryota; kingdom Viridiplantae; phylum Streptophyta; class Magnoliopsida; order Poales; family Poaceae; genus Triticum; species Triticum aestivum. Next base: position 660,368,057 of record NC_057812.1, read on the forward strand.
ACTGCTTTCCGTTAATCCTATTCTGATGCATAGCCTGTCATTGTTGCTACAGTCATTGATACCTTACCGGCAATCCTAGATGCTTAGTATAGTATGCTAGTTTATCATTATTGGCCCTACATTCTTGTCAGTCTGCCTTGCTATACTATTGGGCCGTGATCACTCGGGAGGTGATCACGGGTATATATTATACATACATACATACTATACAGATGGTGACTAAAGTCGGGTCAGCTTGATGAGTACCCGCAAGTGATTCTGATGAGGGGGCTGAATGGACAGGTGGCTCCATCCCGGTAGAGGTGGGCCTGGGTTCCCGACGGCCCCCGACTGTTACTTTGTGGCGGAGCGACAGGGCAGGTTGAGACCACCTAGGAGAGAGGTGGGCCTGGACCTGTTCGGCGTTCGCGGATATTTAACATGCTTAACGAGATCTTGGTATTTGATCTGAGTTGGCTACAAGCCTATACGCACTAACCATCTACGTGGGAGTAGTTATGGGTATCCCGGCGTCGTGGTATCAGCCAAAGCACTTCAGACGTCAGCGACGGAGCGGCGCGCGCCGGATTGGACTGGAACGCCTGCTAGGCTAGGTCTGCTTCCGGCCGCCCTCGCAACGTGCAGGTGTGCTATGGGCGATGGGCCCAGACCCCTATGCTCTTAGGTTTAGACCGGCGTGCTGGCCTCTCTGTTTTGCCTAGGTGGGGTTGCGACGTGTTGATCTTCCGAGGCCGGGCATGACCCAGGAAAATGTGTCCGGCTAAATGGGATCAAGCGTGTTGGGTAAGTTGGTGCACCCCTGCAGGGAAGTTAATCTATTCGAATAGCCGTGATCTTCGGTAACAGGACGACTTGGAGTTGTACCTTGACCTTATGACAACTAGAACCGGATACTTAATAAAACACACCCTTCCAAGTTCCACAGACAACCCGGTGATCGCTTTTCCAAAGGGCGAGGAGGGGAGGATTGTCGGGTAGGATTATGCTACTACGATGCTACTGCGATGCTACTGGAGATGCTACTTGGAGATGCTACTTGGAGGACTTCAATCTACTCTCTTCTACATGCTGCAAGACGGAGGCTGCCAGAAGCGTAGTCTTCGACAGGATTAGCTATCCCCCTTTTATTCTGGCATTCTGCAGTTCAATCCACCGATATGGCCTTTTACACATATACCCATGCATATGTAGTGTAGCTCCTTGCTTGCGAGTACTTTGGATGAGTACTCACGGTTGCTTTTCTCCCTCTTTTCCCCTTTCCCTTCTACCTGGTTGTCGCAACCAGATGCTGGAGCCCTGGAGCCAGACGCCACCGTCGACGATGATTCCTACTACACTGGAGGTGCCTACTACTACGTGCAAGCCGCTGACGACGACCAGGAGTAGTTAGGAGGGTCCCAGGCAGGAGGCCCGCGCCTCTTTCGATCTGTATCCCAGTTTGTGCTAGCCTTCTTAAGGAAAACTTGTTTAACTTATGTCTGTACTCAGATATTGTTGCTTCCGCTGACTCGTCTATGATCGAGCACTTGTATTCGAGCCCTCGAGGCCCCTGGCTTGTTTTATGATGCTTGTATGACTTATTTATGTTTTAGAGTTGTGTTGTGATATCTTCCCGTGAGTCCCTGATCTTGATCGTACACATTTGCGTGCATGATTAGTGTACGATTAAATCGGGGGCATCACACCTCCGCAGTTGTACCGCCAGGCGGGTTATGATATGAAAACTAATATCTTATATTTAAGCATATGATCAAGTATTGTGATACATAATACCTGCCATCGTTGGCCATGAAGTTTGGCTTTGCCAATCTTGAAGCGGAGTTTTATAAACCCATACTGTTTGGAGGAGAAAACAGCTCCTGTGTATATAATGTCCGTTTACCATGTAAACTATTCCGGGTTATGATAAACATCGGTGTTACTCCATAATAGGATGTTAACAAAATTAGTCAAACCGGGCAAATAGTCTCCGGATTAAGAACTGACCGTGTTCCGTCAATTGACAGTCGAAACGGTTTAATATTTGTCAGTTTAAAAACGCAACAAAAGAAATATTTATCAAAAGAAAAACAAAATTTCAAGCAAAGGCAATGATAAAACCATTTGCAAAAATAGGCTATTGAGCCGATCAAGTGGCGTTACCATGGTCGGACACGAACAAGCCCCCAATAGGCGTAGCTATGGTTCAAGTCAGCCAGGTCCCCAAATGATGCTGTGGCATTATGCCGATCAAGAGGTGTCGCGATGGTTCGGGTTCGACCAAAGCCCCCAAGTGATTCTGTGGCCTTAGGCCGATCAAGAGGCGTGACTGGTTCAGACGTGACCAAGTCCGCAAGTGATCTTGTGGCTTTCGCCTATCAAAAGGTGTTGCATTGGTTCGTACATGACCAAGCCCCCAAGTAATATAACATGAAGCTTTGACAAGCTAACTCAAGGGGTAAACCGGAGGCCGCTTTAAGACAGAAAAAACTCTGTGTAACCACACATGATGTAAAAAGAACAGAGACCCCGCTTTAGCTTAGGCTCCGGTTTATTGTATTGATCATAATATATACATTGTCATAATATGTACATAAGTAGAGCCTATGGCTCAAGTATAGTAAGGCCGAAGATGAGCTATGTTCCACGGCCTGTTGGTCTCCTCCTCTGATGTACGTGAGTCTTTATGCTCTCGAATATTGATCAGATAGTATGAGCCGTTGTGCAGATTCTTGCTGACCACGAAAGGTCCCTCCCAAGGTGGGGATAACTTGTGCATATCAATCTGGTCTTGGATGAGCCGAAGCACCAAATCTCCTTCTTGAAAGGTTCTGGTTCTGACTCGGCGACTGTGATAACGACGAAGATCCTGTTGGTAAATCATCGAGCGAGTAGCTGCTATGTCACGCTCCTCGTCCAACAGGTCCAAAGCATCTTGCCATGCTGCCTCGTTGTCCGCTTCAACATAAGCCGCTACACGAGGTGAATCATGATGGATATCACTGGGGAGAACCGCCTCTGCTCCGTAGACCATGAAGAACGGTGTGTATCATGTCGATCTGTTGGGTGTAGTATTGATGCTCCATAATACAGATGGTAACTCTTCCACCCAACAACCCGGCGTTCTCTGCAAAGGAACCATAAGCCGGGGTTTGATGCCTCGCAAGATCTCTTGATTAGCTCTCTCTGCTTGGCCATTGGACTGTGGGTGAGCCACTGATGAAACGTCAAGCCGAATGTGCTCACGTTCACAGAACTCCTTCATAGCACCCTTGGACAAGTTGGTACCATTATCAGTAATGATGCTGTGTGGAAAGCCAAACCGTAAAATCACCTTTTTGATGAATTGAACCGCCGTGGCCGCATCACACTTGCTAACGGGTTCTGCCTCCACCCACTTTGTATACTTGTCAACCGTCACCAAAAGGTGGGTCTTCTTGTCCTTGGACCTTTTGAAAGGCCCAACCATATCCAGCCCCCAAGTAGCAAACGACCAAGTGATTGGAATCATCCTCAATTCTTGAGCCGGCACATGAGCACGTCTTGAGAACTTTTGGCGACCGTCACATCGTCTGACTAGATCTTCTGCATCAGCATGAGCAGTCAACCAATAGAAGCCGTGGTGAAACACTTTAGCCACCAAAGATTTTGAACCGGCGTGGTGGCCACAATCTCCTTCGTGTATCTCACGTAAGATTTCACAGCCTTCCTTAGGAGACACACAGCATTGAAACGCCCCTGACACACTGCAATGATGCAACTCGCCATTGACAACAGTCATGGACTTGGATCGCCGAATTATCTGCCTAGCCAGAGTCTCATCCTCTCGTAACTCTCCCCGTTTCATGTACGCAAGATAAGGAATCGTCCAATCCGGAATGACATGAAGAGCTGCCACCAACTGAGCCTCCGGATCAGGAATAGCCAAATCCTCTTCACCAGGGAGCTTGACCGATGGGTTATGTAGCACATCCAAGAAAACATTAGGTGGGACCGGTTTGTGTTGAGAGACCAACCAGCTTAAAGCGTCCGCCGATTCATTCTTCCGGCGGTCCACGTGGTCCACCTGATAACCCTTGAAGTGACCTGCAACAATATCCACCTCACGACAATATGCTGCCATGAGTGGGTCCTTGGAATCCCAAGTGCCAGACACCTGCTGAGCCACCAGGTCCGAGTCACCGAAGCACTTAACTCGGCTTAGATTCATCTCCTTAGCCATCCGGAGACCATGGAGTAAGGCTTCATACTCAGCTGCATTGTCAGTACAAGGGAACATTAAGCGGAGAACGTAGCAAAACTTATCACCTCGTGGGGAAGTTAACACGACTCCAGCCCCCGAGCCCTCCAATTGCCTGGACCCATCAAAATGGATAGTCCAATATGTGTGATCCGGCTTCTCTTCATGTGCTTGCAGTTCTGTCCAATCATTGATGAAATCCACAAGTGCTTGAGACTTGACCGCCGTCCGAGGCACGTATTTCAATTCGTGCGGCCCAAGCTCTATAGCCCACTTGGCAATCCGGCCGGTTGCTTCCCTGTTCTGGATTATATCTCCCAAGGGAGCAGAACTGACCACTGTGATGGGGTGTCCCTGGAAGTACTGCTTAAGCTTCCGGCTTGCCATAAAAACTCCATATACCAGCTTCTGCCAATGCGGGTACCTTTGCTTGGACTCAATAAGCACCTCGCTGATATAGTAAACCGGACGCTAAACCGGATATTCCTTGCCTGCCTCCTTGCGCTCCACCACAATAGACACACTGACTGCACGAGCATTAGCTGCGACATATAGTAGCAACGGTTCCTTGTCAATTGGAGCGGCGAGAACAGGCGGATTGGCTAACTGCCGCTTTAAATCCTCAAACGCTTTATCAGCAGCAGAACTCCAGACGAATTGATCCGTCTTCTTCAACATATGATACAAAGGGATCACCTTCTCCCCAAGGCGGCTGATAAACCGGCTCAATGCGGCAATCCGGCCTGCCAAGCATTGAACGTCATTGATACGCTTCGGTTTAGCCAGGGAGATGATAGCTGTAATCTTCTTCGGATTAGCCTCAATTCCCCTATTGGACACCAGAAAACCCAATAACTTGCCTGCTGGTACACCAAAGACACACTTGGCCGGGTTGAGCATCATCTTGTATGTCCGTAGGTTATCAAAGGTTTCCTTCAAATCGTCAACTAGAGTCTCCTTCTCCCTTGACTTAACCACAATATCATCCACATAGGCATGTACATTACGGCCAATCTGTTTATGAATGCAATTCTGTACACACTGTTGATAAGTTGCCTGGGCACTCTTGAGCCCAAAGGGCATAGATACATAGCAGAAGGCTCCAAAGGGAGTTATGAACGCCGTCTTCTCCTGGTCCTTAACTGCCATCTTGATCTGATGATAACCAGAATATGCATCCAGAGAACTCAAACACTCACAACCCGCCGTAGCATCAATAATTTGATCAATACGGGGGAGGGCAAAAGGATCTACTGGGCAAGCCTTGTTGAGGTCTATGTAATCCACACACATGCGCCAGGTGCCGTTTTTCTTAAGGACCAGCACCGGATTAGCCAGCCATTCAGGATGGAAAACTTCGACAATAAAGCCAGCCGCTAAGAGCCTGGCCACCTCCTCTCCAATAGCTTTGCGTCTTTCTTCATTAAACCGGCGGAGAAACTGTTTCACCGGTTTGTACTTAGGATCAACATTAAGAGTGTGCTCAGCGAGTTGCCTCGGTACACCTGGCATGTCAGAAGGCTTCCATGCAAAAATGTCCCGATTCTCACGGATGAACTCGATGAGCGCGCTTTCCTATTTCGGATCCAAGTTGGCACTGATGCTGAACTGCTTGGACGAATCGCCAGGTACGAAGTCAACAAGCTTAGTCTCAGCTGCCGATTTGAACTTTAGGGCCGGATCATGCTCTGTAGTTGGCTTTTTCAATGGAGTCATGTCCGCCGGATCAACATTGTCCTTGTAATATTTCAGCTCCTCTGTGGCGCAAACCGACTCTGCATAAGCCGCATCACCTTCTTCACACTCCAAAGCAATCTTACGGCTTCCATGAACCGTTATCGTTCCCTTGTGACCCGGCATCTTGAGCTGCAAATACACATAACAGGGTCGTGCAATAAATTTGGCGTAAGCTGGCCGCCCAAACAGGGCATGACATGGACTCTGGATCTTTACCACCTCAAAAGTCAATGTCTCCGACCTAGAATCATGATCATCTCCAAAGGCCACTTCCAGAGCTATCTTGCCCATAGGATATGCTGACTTACCAGGTACCACACCATGGAATACGGTATTGGACAGTTTAAGATTTTTATCTGTTAGTCCCATACGGCGGAAGGTCTCATAGTATAGGATATTAATGCTTCTCCCTCCATCCATAAGCACCTTGGTGAATTTATAACCTCCCACCTGAGGTGCCACCACCAACGCTAGCTGACCTGGATTTTCAACCCGGGGAGGGTGATCCTCTCTACTCCATACGATTGGCTGTTCAGACCAGCGCAGATAACGGGGCACGGCCGGTTCAACAGAGTTTACTGCCTGCTTATGAAGCTTCTGGTCTCGCTTGTCCAAACTAGTGGTGAAGACATGGTATTGCCCACTATTCAACTTCTTCGAGTTGCTTTGATAGCCCGACTGCTGCTGCTGCTGCTTATAACCACCCTGGCTATTCTGATTATTTTGATTGTTATGTCCGCCCTGATTACCATTAAAGCCCGAACCGGAATTTCCTCCATCGTAACCCGGCCCATGGGGCCCGGACCCTGAGCCACCACCTGATCCGTGATCATACTGGAAAGCATTAGAGTTCTTGAACTCCTGCATAATGTAGCAATCTTTCCAAAGGTGGTTGGCTGGCATCTCCTTCATCCCGTGCTTTGGAGAGGGCTGGTTTAACAGATAACTCAGGCGGTCCGGGTTAGGATTAGGCGCTCCACTGCGATTCGGCGGTTTACCCTTGTGTCGCTGGCCCTTGTCATGCGCGTTGGTATTAGACACAAAATCCATGCTGCCATCCGATTTACGCTTGCCTCCGTTTCCATGTCCTGCCGTGTTGTGTTGCTGCCCTTTGGAGTTGATGTTCTTCTTTCCCTTCCCTGTCTTGTCATCATCAGACTCGGGATCCTTGGTACTATCAGAATCAACATACTTCACTAACGCAGCCATGAGGGTCCCCATATCATTGCAATGGCGCTTCATCCGTCCTAATTTCAACTTTAGAGGCCCAAACCGGCAGTTGCCTTCCAAGGTTATAACTGCGGTATCAGCGTTGATACGATCTGATGAATGCAAAATTTGCGAGACCCGGCGCACCCAACGGGTCGTCGATTCTCCTTCCTCCTGGACACAGGCTGCTAAGTCCACTATCGACATAGGCTGTTTACATGTATCCTTGAAATTCTGGATAAACCGGGCTCGCAATTGGGCCCACTGATAGAGTTGGCCGGTAAACTTTTTAGCCAAGTGCGGGTCGTCCCTTCGAGCATGATGGTGAAGTACTTTGCACACGCCGCATCATCCACATCAAGCATCTCCATAGCCATCTCATAGCTCTCCACCCATGTCTCTAGAGGCTGATCAGCAGTGTAATTTGGCACCTTGCGTGGGCCCTTGAAATCCTTGGGCAGGCGCACATTGCATAAAGTGGGGACAAGACAAGGCACCCCTAAAGAACTAGAAGTAACGCCAGGCTCGACCAAGGTAGTTGGATGAACCGGCATAAGCTGACGAGTGTCATACTGCGCTGCTAACTTGGCCTCCCTGCGCGCTCGGGCCCGGTCCACCACTTCCTGAGCATCACCAACACCACCTGCCGGGTTGTTACCACGGGGTGCTTCACGGTTTCGTGCATTACTTGATATGGCCGGTTCATCCATACGCCTGCTATAGCTCCGGCTTGGGCGAGGCGTGGAGTGGATCCGATCACGGCTGTACGAGTATGCTTCATGTTGGATCAAAGCTGTCCGAAGAAGCTCCTTAACCCGGCGTGTTTCCACCGCCTGTGGCGAATCACCTTCAATTGGGATGGCCTCCAGTCGTGCAGCAGCAGCAACAAGGTTGTCCATCGGGTTGGAGTAATGACCTGGAGGTGTCAGGACAGCCTGAGGTACAATAGTGTTCTGACGAGGCGGATCCATCAAGCGAGGCTGAACCGGCGCGCCCGTCCCTGGTGCTTCCGCCCGGTTTATCATCGAAGGATTACTGATTCCCGCTCCTGGGATGTTAAAGAGATCTCGGGCTTAGAAAACCGGAGGCAAACAAGATCGATGCTTCCTCTTCAGGACTTCATGTGATGCGTTCTGATACAGCATAAGCCTATAGGCCTGCGCACTTCCAAACCGGCCCGCTCTGCAGTCATCCTGGCATCTTCAGCTGCTAGGTCGGCCTTGGCCTGAGTGATATGTTCCCTCACCTTTGCAATTTCTGCGTTGTGGGCGTCCTGATCCACCGGGTTAGCCTCTGCCATAAGCGTAGCCAACGCATCAAACAGATCAGACAAAACTTGAGCCGGCGGGCACACAGGGCCTCCTGCCCCGGTAGCTATTGGCTCTACAGACCCGGAGATCATGGCTGCTGCGGTCGAAGAGTGGAATCACCGCCTGTGTACCGGCCATGAATATTCCAACCCGGTTGGGCAGATCAGAGGGGTCCGGAATACTGTCGCCATCGGAACAGCCCCCGATCCGGCCGTCTTGTAGCTGATACGACGATTCGGTTTCTCCGGTTGATGCCTCGTCGCTGGAATAAACGACGGTCTCGCCACCAGATTCTGATCCATCCTCATAGTCTCCTCCATGGTTGACTCCCACGAAGGCACGCTTCACGGCCGGTTTAACCTGGGTAGATCGCGCACGCTGAGCCGTTTCGACGAGGTCGGTGCAGATGTCCGGCTCAGGGCCCGGTTCACCGATCTTGCCAATGAAGACGTGTATGCCACCAAAGGGGACCCGGTACCCATACTCAATCGAGCCGGCCTCGGGGCCCCAGCCTGCATCGTCGATGTAGAGCTTTGCCATGACGACTCTTGGTCATCCGGCCCACAGCGTAGCCCTTGAGTCCTTCGAAGTTGCCCTCCAAGAACTTGAAACCATCATGTGATAGCCCAAACGGTGGGCGCCAACTGTCGTGGTTTTGTCACAGCAGATGTCCTCATGAAAGGACTTAGTTGTGGAGCCATCGTGATGGGTTAGCTTGAAGGGGTTAAAGTGGACACAGGGACGCAAGAGAGTTTATACTAGTTCGTCCCCTTCGATGAAGGTAAAAGCCTACGTCTAGTTGTGATATAATTGATGGGGTTTCGATGACTAGGGAGCAAACAAGCTTCTCCTAAGTCTCGAGTTGTTGTCTGTTGTCCTTGAACCGCCGCCGGGTCGTCCCCTTATATACATGGGTGACGCCCGTCGGTTTACAGAGTCCCAACACTAGCTCATAGATGTGTCCGGTTTGGTCTCTACTTATTCCTAGCTTACAATACAAGTTACATACCGACGCCGGTTTACGGCTACATGCCTTGATCCAATTATGGGCTTTTGAGCCCACATCTGCCTTTATGGGCTTTAACATACTCAACTACTGACGAAGTTAACCCGGCCCAGATAGGCCGGTTTACGCCCAGTATTAATATCCCCAACAGAACCCGATTGAGCGATTCGTTTGCTACTGCTGCTAACTGAAGTCCATCGAACCTGCTGCCTCCTTCCCTTAATGAATAGTGAGTGTTGTTGGGGGGTAGATGAATAGTTCCTGGTGGGGGGTTGGATGAATAGGACCCCACGGTAGTAGAGGTCGTTACCGCTGGATGAACAGGACCCCGATCGATCGAGCAGGTTGGGGTGGATGAACAGGACCCCATGGAGGGCTAGATGAATAGGACGACCCCGTGGAGGGCTAGTTGAACAGTAGCCGGTGGAGGGGTGGTTGAACAGGACCCCATGGAGAGGGTTGGTTGAGCAGTAGCCGGTGGAGGAGCGGTGGAGGCTGGATGAACAGGAGCCTGTGGATGAACAGTCGTAGGTGGAGATTGGAGGAGGTCGACGATGGATGAATAGTAGCCTGTGGAGGCTGGAGGAGGTCGACGGTGGATGAACAGTAGCCCGTGGAGTCCCGTTTTGCGGTATGCCACACTCCTCCCGATGAACAGGACCCCCGTTTCGACCCTAGCGCTCCAACACAAGTCCGTTTCCTCCGTTTTGCAGTACGCCACACCACTCCCGATCAACATGACCCTGTTTCGACCGCGGGAGGTCCAAGAGAAGTTCATTTCCTCCATTTTGCGGTACGCCACACCCCTCTCGGTGAACAGGATCCCGTTTCGACCGTAGGCAGTCGAACTCAAGGCTGTTTCCTCTGTTCTGCGGTACGCCAGGCCTCGTTTCGATCAGCTGTTCCATCCAACCCGGTTGGATCTCGATGAACAGCACACGTTCCGTTGCCTCTCGATGAACACGATGACGTAGTTTCTCCGTGTCAACCCAACCATGTACACAAGCCTTGGCTGTATGTATGCGTGAGTAGGCGTTCGAGACCCCGCCCGTATGTACGTACGTGGCCGTATTTACTTTCTTGCACCCTGGATGTACATACGTGTACATGCTACGTGCGTGCCTCTCCTACGACCCGTGCCCTTCCTTACTCGGCCACGGTTCATTGCTGCACCTGTAGACAGACCGATCGACCAGTATGTACGTACACGTTCGCGACCAGAATGACAACGCTACATGCGCTTCGACCAGGTGGGTCCCGACTTCAGGGAGGATAAGGAGGCACTTCCTTGCGTGTGAAGATATAGTTGGTGGGTCCCAGCAGTAGGGGGGAAGCGTGTTTTTCGTGAAATACGGTGGCCCGTCAGGTGGGTCCCTGCTGTCAGGTGGAGGAATCATTATTTTGCGCGTAATAAGGATGCATTTCCTTGTGTGCGGCCATGGACCCAGCTGTCAGCCTCTCCACGTACAGTCCACTTCCAATCGATGTCGTTCATTGACCACGTTGACTGCGCCGCAACAAGAGCACCAGGGCGGTGGACAACGGCGAGGCCTAGGAAGGGGACGACGCAGAGCCGGTGAAGACATGCAGTGATGCCCACGCTGAGGGGAGTACGAGCGCTGACTGGTCGGCTGCAGGGTGAGGCGGACGTCGCCGGAAAATAACAGGATGTGCGGATGGGTAGAGGGATGGCCTGGCGGCGGCACAGCCGGCCACGGGAGGAGGGAGCAGGCAATCCCGCCGGCGCTGGTTTGGGCGGCTGGAGCAGGAAGATCAGAGATTGAAGAAGCACGGCGGCCGTTGGATGGACATCCAACAGTCACTTCTCTGTGTTGACTAAGTTGACAATGCCTTGCGTATGCTTCAACTTTTTTTAGGATAGCGTCATCATCAACCTTTTTTTAGTAGAACGTCATCATCGACCTAGTAGGCCAGAAGTCAGCCTCAAAATCTGTGGAAAACATCATACACCCCATTAGCCATTATTTACAATAATTTACAGCCCATTTGCTAATTCTTAAGGATATTTTGAGGCTCCTTTTATTAGCATTATAGACCATATATTCTTTTGAGGCCCCATTAGCCATATATTCTTTTTATTAGCATTACAGACCATATATTCTTGGCACTGCTAAAAAATTCAACAAAATTTTGCATGTTTTGGTGGGGGTCCGAACTCTTTTAATCACGAAATTTCGAGTCACATTAAAAATAATTTTTAAAAAATTATATCAAAATGAAATTCAAAAAAATCTCCGCAAAAAATGAATGAAATCTAAAATAATTACTAGCAAGAGGCCCGTGCGTTGCACGGAACTTGAAGATGCATTTGTATGAGTAGTTTATCTTGTGGGAGAAAAGGATGAACGAGGGAACGCCGTATCTGCAAATGTGGAGAGGAGTGCGGGTAAATTGTCATAGTTTCCTCCCTATCCATTAGATATAGATCAGACAAACTATATTGTAGGATGGCAGGCACACCATCCTCACCAACTCTGCTTTTTATAAGAGTAGAGAAATCCAGAAAAAACAATATTTTAATGTAATTGCCGGTTGGCTTTGGTTTAAAAATTTACAGCCCATTTCTTACAACTTATAGCCCATTTTCTGGGGAAGCCCATTTCCTACTACTTACATCCATCCTCGTCTTGAAAGATTTGCAGCCCACCAGGGCTGAGAAAAGCAAGTAGGCCTCGGTTGGGTATTCTCCAAAAAAAGAACTGGGCTAGCCATTTTCAGAAAGAAAAAAGATATCAATTGGGCTCGTCATGTGCTTAAATAAAAGCGTAAGCGTGGGCTAGATGGGCCATAGCCCCCGCACAGCACGCAGTTGAGCTCCATCTCTAAAATAAAAAACAACTGGGCGAGCTGCTGGGTCCTTGTGTTATCCACTCGTTTTGTAATTTTCTCATTCATTGACTACATTGACAATGGCATGAGACCTAGTTGTCAAACAATTAGGAGGAAATATTTTTTTTGGCTTGTAATAATGAGGCACCTGCTTGCGGAATGCAATGACCCTGGTGGGTCCCTACTGTCAGCCCCTCCATGTACAATCATCTCCTGATTCCTCTCGGTTGTTGACCATGTTGACAATGCCAGACGGCGGCGGGCACAACGAGCGTACCAAGGCAGAGAACGACGGTGAGGCCTCAGACAGGAATGAACAAGAGCCGTGGAAGATGCGGCTGTGTAGTGGCAGGCGGAGGGGAGTACGAGGGCAACATCATGTAACTCAAGCTTACAAACGGTACATAAAGCCCAAGGATTAATTGTTCATCAAATCTAGACAAAACCCAGATTGAACATGGCAATAACATCTAACCCAACCACTCTTTTTTCGCAGTCACAAACAAACGGATCGGTTTGATCCATAAAATCAACATCCTGTGCAAAAAAAAATATTGGAGGATGACTAAAAGTTGTTGTAAATAGAAGCCGAGCACGTTTAGAAGCCCATTTGTCCACCTGAAACTTCTTTTTTTGCTGTTCAACATGTCCGTCCGTGAGAAATCTCTTTTTGTAAAACTGAAGCCTCATGGACAATAGTAACCTCGCATTTAACAGGAAGAATGTGACAAAGCTTTTGTTTGCCTGGTTGGATACATATCATTCCATCATTATTGTCCTCAAACAAATGTCACGAGAACTGAGAAAATCCTGGTGCTTATTACGCCACTGATTGGTTATATGTTTTTCTCCATGTGTTAGCAGTGCCTAAGTAGACATGAAGATCGAAAATAGTTAAGGTCTAAAAAAAGAGTATGTCGAAAGAGCGACAGGTGAACGGTTAATTATAGTACAATATATACGGGCTTTCAATGTGCATGAAATCATCACCTTTATATATAAATTCTCCAGAGATCAAAAGCATCACAGCAAGCCAATAATTATGTTTAGATCAAAACTAAACATTCTGATATATAAGATCTTGATAGAATCCAGCAGCATTGATAGGCTATCCATGGACGAACTCTTCATTGAGCATAAAACATAATATTAGTACCAAAAGTGTACTCCAAGATGATATAAAACTTATGCTCATAAATGAAAATGTAGCTTATGATTAAAAATGTGTAGATGATAATATACGGTACCTGAAAAAGTGAGGAGCCAAACACCAACTTGTTGTGATCATCAAATGGATCACTAATTAGACCCAAGGTCTCTAGTTTGGGCGCAGAGACGACAGTTATTTGCGAAGGTTTATAAAAATCATCAAGGAGCAACCTTTGAAGTGAAGGGGCATCTTCGATGATGAGCTGATGTCCTTCTAAACAATTCCAATGCTTTTAAGGTGAGGCAACTTTATTTGGAGACAACTGATAGGGATTTCTATTCCCAAAACAATCAGCAAGCGCTCCAGGCCAGGGAAACTGGAGTGGATGATGCTGTGCAGTGAGGTCTCTGACAGATAAACCACCACAAGCAACAGTTTTTTAGCAGTGGGAGTCGAAGCATTGTACCAGATCATCTAGTAGATGGCACCAGGCGAAGGTGGCGGTGTGGAGAGAGGAGGAAAACAGCGAGATGGAAATGGTGGTGTGGGCACGAATTCTTGGTGTGTTCGTGGTATGAAACTTTCGTGGTAATGGTAGAAATCAAACTGCTGGAGTTTTCCGAATTCAAGGGATGTCAGCCAAGCGTCCACCATGCAGGGTATGGACAGCAAGTAGCGTGTCGGTATGTAGAAGCGTTGAATAGGGCCCTGCTAGTGACAGGAGATGATGGCTCTGAGAAGATCAAATTCAGGAAGGACAGAAATCTAACGACGGTCGAGGTTGAGGGGCGCGGTGCGCCATATCGGGCGCCACCGAGTTGAGAGGACTTGGCGGCAGCAATCCTTGGTGGGGAGAAGCAAGATGATCTCCCCAAGGATGTCGTCTGGGAGACCGCTGATGCGTTCCATCGAAGATTCTAACAGTTCCTCAGATCCTGGTGGGGGGGGCTCGCAGCTTCTCCCTGTGCTGTCGGGTGCAGGATCTACAATCGGCGTCGTCGCTGGCGGGAGCCTCATCTTCTTGGCACTGGGGCCAGCCGACTCCATTTTCCTTGCAGGCGTCACGCCGAGCTCACGGGTTTGAGCAGAGTAGCCAGAGATGAGCCTAGTGGCAGTGTGAGTGGGGAAGAAGGAGAGCTGAGGTTTTCTACAGGAGGGGAAGAAGAGGAGCAGACATTTTTTGTACGTGTGAGGAAGAAGGTGAGCGGGGGTTTTCTGGACTAGTGAGGAAGATGGGGAGCGGGGGGAATTGGGGGCGACGGAAGCGGGAGAGTCCAGCGAGCTGCAGTATAAGTGGAAGAGAGGAGGAAGGAGGGGTTTTCTGGGATCGCCCCCTCTTAAAGAAATATGGGTTTCTCCTCACGAAAAACAAAAACAAATGGACTTCAAGATGGATAGGCTTTTGTATCGGCCCAGTCGACTACCCGTGTTTCATATTAGAGGGCCTTAACACTAGAGGCAGCCCATTAGAGACACTCTCCAGCTCTCCAGCTTATTGCCCATTCGAAAGAAAATAAGAGACGCCTCCAGCTTAATTATGGCTCCTCATCGGTAGCATTTTTCAACTTGAAAAAAAGCTATAGCTCCTTTTTGGGCCGGCTTGGCATCCACCAAATTAGAGGGTGGTGTACTGCATGCAGAAACTCACACTGGTCGTAGCGCGTCAAAATGAGGGGTCAAATAACATGCCCACAGTATGAATATATTAACAGGGATTGTGGGGGATTAAATCATGTACAAGCCAAATTCCCCTCCATTCCTCTCCAAACCCCTTGGGAGGAGGTTGAACCGAACAAGGCCTAAGACTAACCATAGTGGGAGTAACTTAATTCCATACGGTATCATAATATGATACTCAACCCTCTCTTTCTTCATTTAATTCTACGCCACCTCATCAAATTTGCCAACTAGTTGGCATGCATGATACTACTTATGATACTCCCATTACAACCAGCCTGGTAGAATTAATATAACTAATCTAAATGGTCGCCGCTTGATCTCTTTGTCCTCCTCCAGCATCCGGCAGAAGAAGAATCATGCAAGACATGGGCTGTATTCGATGACATCGCCTCGATGGTGGCCTTCATGGGATACAATCATCGGCGGCCTCCCGTGTTCTACTTCTCCTCGATGATGGTGGCGGGCGGGGACGTGCTGGCCATCACCTCGTCGACATTCGCGTAGCCGCATCACCTCGTCGCATCCACAGTGGCTTCTTTCTCTGCATGCATGTCGCGGCTACGCGCGCGTCGACGGCGGATGGCGCAGTCGCAAACACTGGAGGCGCTGTACGATGCGGCGGTGTCGAGGGCAGCGATGATGCCCGTGCCGCCATGCTCCCCGACAAGCCATCATGGAGCAAGTTGGCACTCTTCCTCGAGCTGTATTGGAGAGGCCAGCTGCGGAACCACGCGCTGGCTTAGTGCAGCAACTGCCTCGCTCATAACTGCCGGGCTCGGCAGGCAACCCAGACGGCTTTTATGCTGGGGAACTGCTCTTCCTGCTCGTCGGATGCCGCCGAAAGAGTGGATAAAATGGTGGAAGGAGGAGCTTGGCCGGCGTCCTGCTCCTGAACGGACGTGTGAGCCCGGAGTTGGTTTCTCGCATTCCATGCGGGTTTAAATGTAGCTTTTTGAATGCGGCGGGGAGGCGGGTACAGCTGGGAATGCAGCGGGTGGCGCCCTAGGCCGCACATCGCTTCAAATGGCAGACGCAGTGAGAGGTCGCATCCGCCCTGACCCCCTTGACTGTGGACCTTGACGGTGTACGTCACCTTGTGTCTAGATCTGAGATGCCACGTGTACCAGATGAATGACTCCAAGTTCGACCACCGTGCTACTAGGTGCGAGCCAAGGAACACTGTTGGAGACACCCCCCCCCCTCATACTTTTCCTAGAGATAAATACACTGATGGTCACTGAAGTTGAAGTCGAAGCACGATACGTCCATTGGACTTCAGAATACGCTCAATACAATCATTGAATACGAGTTACAGTAATTATACGGTCACTGGCTCGCCGTAGAGCTCCGTATTTTGTCCAGTTGACTAGTCAAATTTGTATACGTGGAACCAACTATTGCATTGTCATTACTACGTCCTACCTGTCTCATGGGTCCCACCTGTCAACTGATGAAATAAATAAACATGTAAAAACAAGGACTATGCGCGCATAATCCGGAATCTCTGGCTTGCTGATTAGGTAGTAGGCTAACTATTTGAATCAATACACTTGAATGCTAATGTACAGATCTTTTCATTTTAAATAATACCCATGCATGCACACACGGTGCACACCACGTCCGCACGCAACACATGGATACCCGTGCCTACCTTCTCGTGTGCCATCTGCGGCTAGGTGGAAGGAGGCTGCGTATGCATGCCGGACAGCCGCACCCACACATAGTCGGTCGCTTGATCTACTCTGCTTGACCCATCATGCAGCACCACCACGGCCACAACACACAGCAGCAGTAGCCAGCAAGTGAGGAGACCTCTCCGCGCGTCGCTGCAGCGGCAGCTGATCGCACGAGAAGGCAGGCACCCACCATCATGGCCTTCATTTTCCGGTTCATCATGCTATAGCCAAGCTTGTCCAAAACAGCACCTTGCTGTGCCATCTCTTGCAGCACGTCTTTGTTATCGTTGCTCGATGACCAAATGGAGACGAAGGCAAGGTGGCGACGGCTTCGGCCTTAGAGCACCGACGGAATGCACGCGCACACACAAGGACATACGGACATTGGAGCACCGCCAACCCCTTCATCGCCCTTGACATGCTCATGTTTTCTTGTCCTTGTTGTCTGCTGCGGGCGACGTGCTCCTGCATGACATGCTTGGCGTCAATGTGCTCCTGCATGGAGTCCTGCTCATGCGTGAACCACTCTTGATCACTATTAAGTATCATCACCAACAACTCTCCCATCTTGGGGACGACAATCTCCATCAACATCTTCAACAGCACCATCTCATCTCAAACCCTAGTTCATCTCTTGTATTCAATCTTGTTACCGGAACTATAGATTGGTGCTTGTGGGTGACTAGTAGTGTTGATTACATCTTGTAGTTGATTACTATATGGTTTATTTGGTGGAAGATTATATGTTCAGATCCAATATGCTATTTAATACCCCTCTGATCTTGAGCATGATTATAATTTGTGAGTAGTTACTTTTGTTCTTGTGGTCATGGGAGAAATCGTGTTGCAAGTAATCATGTGAACTTGATATGTGTTCGATATTTTGATAGTATGTATGTTGTGATTCCCTTAGTGGTATCATGTGAACATTGACTACATGACACTTCACCATATTTGGGCCTAAGGGAATGCATTGTGGAGTAGCAATTAGATTATGGGTTGCGAGAGTGATAGAAGCTTAAACCCCACTTTATGTGCTATTCCGTAAGGGGCCGATTGGATCCAAAAGTTTAATGCTATGGTTAGAATTTATTCTTAATACTTTTATCATAGTTGTGGATGCCTGCGGGAGGGTTAATCATAAGTAGGAGGTTTGTTCAAGTAAGAACAGCACCTAAGCACCGCCCCACCCACATATCAAATTATCAAAGTACCGAACACAAATCAAACCAACACGGTGAAAGTGACTAGACGAAAATCCCGTGTACCCTCAAGAACACTTTGCCTATCAAAAGAGACCGTTTTGGCATGTCCTTTACCTCAAAAGGATTGGGCTACCTTTCTGCACTTTTGCTACTATTATCGTTACTTGCTCGTTACAAATTATCTTGCTATCAAACTACTCTGTTAATTACAATTTCAGCACTTGCAGACATTACCTTGCTGAAAACCACTTGTCATTTCCTTCTGCTCCTCGTTGGGTTTGACACTCTTACTTATTGAAAAGAGCTACAATTGATACCCTATAATTTTGGGTCATCATCTCCGAAGGTGTTTGTTGGGTTGGCATAGATCAAGATTAGGATTTGTCACTCCGAGTATCGGAGAGGTATCTCTGGGCCCTCTCGGTAATGCACACCCTGATAAGCCTTGCAAGCAATGTGACTAATGAGTTAGTTGCGGGATGATGCATTACGGAATGAGTAAAGAGACTTGCCGGTAACGAGATTGAACTAGGTATAAAGATACCAACGATTGAATCTCGGGCAAGTAACATACCGATGACAAAGGGAATAACGTATTTTGTCATTACGGTTTGGCCGATAAAGATCTTAGTAGAATATGTAAGAACCAATATGAGCATCCAGGTTATGCCGTTGGTTATTGACCGGAGAGGTGTCTCGGTCATGTCTACATAGTTCTCGCACCCGTAGGGTCCGCACACTTAACATTCGATGACGATTTGTCTTATATGAGTAATGTGATATGGTGACCGAATGTTGTTTGGAGTCCTAGATGAGATCATGGACATGACGAGGAGTCTCGAAATGGTCGAGAGGTAAAGATTCGAATATAGTACACTAGTATTTGGACACCGAAAGTGTTCCGTGGGTACCGGGTACAAATTGGGTCACCGGAAGGGGTTTCGGGCAATCCCCGACAAGCTATATGGGCTTAATGGGCCTAGGGAGGGACAGACCAGCCCACAGGGGGCTGGTGCGCCCTCCACCAGGCCGGCTATCCCTAGGGAAAGCAAGGGAGGAGGGCTAGCCCCTCTGTCCTTCCCCTTCTCAAGGAAGAAAGGAAAGGAGGGGCCACCTCCTCCTTCCTTCTCCTAGTGCCAAAACAAGGAAGGAGGGGCCGATTTGGGGAGGGAGCCTGATACGTCCATTCTGCATCATATTTTCTTACTGTTATTTATGATGTTTTTATCCATAATAATGTTTTTTGGAGTAATTATAATGCCTTTTCTCTCATAATATGCAAGGTATACACAAAGAGGGAGAATTCCGGCAGCTGGAAATCTAGACCTGGAAAAGCCGCGTCAGGACACCTATTCTGCACAACTCCAAACAAGCTGAAGCTTCACGAGGATTTTTTTTATGGAATTTTTGAGAATTATATGAGCAAATAACTACCAGAGGGGGCCCACCAGGTGGGCACAACCCACCTGGGCGCTCTAGGGAGCCCAGGCGCGCCCTGGTGGGTTGTGCTCACCCAGGCCCACCTCCGGTGCCCATCATCTGGTATATAGGTCACTTTGATCTATAAAAAATAAGGAGAGGACTTTCAGGACGTTTCGCCGCTGTCTCGAGGCGGAACTTCGGCAGGAGCACATTTGCCCTCTGGCGGAGCGATTTCGCCGGGGGAACTTCCCTCCCGGAGGGGGAAATCATCGTCATCATCATCACCAACAATTCTCCCATCTTGGGGAGGGCAATCTCCATCAACATATTCAACAACACCATCTCATCTCAAACCCTAGTTCATCTCTTCTGTTCAATCTTGTTACCAGAACTATAGATTGGTGCTTGTGGGTGACTAGTCGTGTTGATTGCGTCTTGTAGTTGATTACTATATGGTTTATTTGGTGGAAGATTATATGTTCAGATCCAGTATGCTATTCAATACCTCTCTGGTCTTGAGCATGATTATTATTTGTGAGTAGTTACTTTTGTTCTTGAGGTCATGGGAGAAATCATGTTGCAAGTAATCATGTGAACTTGATATGTGTTCGATATTTTGATAGTATGTATCTTGTGATTCCCTTACTGGTGTCATGTGAATGTCGACTACATGACACTTCACCATATTTGGGCCTAAGGGAATGCATTGTGGAGTAGCAATTAGATGATGGGTTGCGAGAGTGAAAAAAGCTTAAACCCCAGTTTATGCGCTATTCCGTAAGGGACCGGTTGGATCCAAAAGTTTAAAGCTATGGTTAGGATTTATTCTTAATACTTTTCTCGTAGCTGCGGATGCTTGTCGGAGGGTTAATTGTAAGTAGGAGGTTTGTTCAAGTGTCGGAGTAAATTACCACGGGTAGCCTAGCCGGCTCCCCCTGCCACTTCAGAAAAAATTACGAGCCGATCCGGCCTTCCAGAATCCAAGACGTAGGACCGCCTTCCCCTTGCCGGCTGTCTCTCAGGCCGGCTATCGGTAGGCGGCCCGGCCTTAACCCTCATGAAGAAAGCCGCAGGAGGGCCGGCTCCAAGAAGCCGGCCATGAGAAGGCCGACTCCAAGGAGCCGGATCCCACAAAGCGGTCAAGATCGCACCCTCGAAGTCTGCATCCACATAACAGCGATGGGACGGGGCGTGGCTACAGTAAAGCCTGTCACCCCCGAAACCCGGAGCACGCCTGGCACAGTGCGCTGTACGGGGTGGCCATAACCCGTCCGGCGCGGCATTGTTGCCATGTTGACCATGACGCCGCCCACGACGGGCTGTCAGCGCAACCCACGGGCGGTGGGCCCCTTCAGGCAGAGAGACACCCGAAGGCGGCCGGGCCTCCCCCAGTCGGCCCAAGACATGGCCGGCTTCCCAAAGCCGGCTTGCCTCCCCCCTCGAAGGAGGCGCCCCATTAAGAAGACAAGACGAAGTGAGGCTACAGCGATCGCCCGCCAGGCGGGGGCACTGTAGCCACGCTTACCCCGACAAAGCCCGCGTTGCTAGGATTGAGGCAACAGTAACCAGCCCCCGGCAAGGCCCTTGGCAGTGGGGCCAGCCTGTCGACCAAGGAGCCGGCAGCCGGCGGGACCCACCAGCCGGCGGGCCCCAGCAGCTGGCGCAGAAGCCGGCAAGCGTAGACACTGACGGCTAGGGCCCACGCCCAGCCAGATTACCATTGTACCCCTGGGGGGTAGGCCTATATAAACCCCCCGGGGCACCCATGCAAAGGGTTGATCTCAGCTAGTTTTAGACACCACATAGAGGGAAGAGGAGAGCTAGCCGTGCCCATCTTCTTCCTCTCACCGAACAGCTCAAGGAGCATCTTGTAGTCACTTGTTCATCTAGTGATCATGCGGAGACCCCGCAGAGCAGCAGTAGGGGTGTTATCTCCACGGAGAGCCCCGAAGCTGGGTAAGATTCGCCGGCGTGCATGTCATCGCCTCATCCCGCTTCCAGGCACCGGCAACGTCTTACTGGCTCCCACAATGATAAGCCACCCGTTGGCATATGTCGCACCTACCACCCGACATCAAGTAAGAAAAGCACCTAAGCACCGGTCCACCCACATATCAAATTATCAAAGTACCGAACATGAATCAAACCAACATGGTGAAAGTGACTAGATGAAATTCCCGTGTACCCTCAAGAATGCTTTGCTTATCATAAGAGACCATTTTGGCCTGTCCTTTGCCTCAAAAGGATTGGGCTACTTTGCTGCACTTTTGTTACTACTATCATTACGTGCTCGTTACAAATTATCTTGTTATCAAACTACTCTGCTACTTATAATTTCAACACTTGCAGACATTATCTTGCTGAAAACCACTTGTCATTTTGTTCTGCTCCTCGTTGGGTTCGACACTCTTACTTATCGAAAAGAGGTACAATTGATCCCCTATACTTGTGGTTCATCAAGGCTATTTTCTGGGGCCGTTGCCGGGGAGTGAAGCGCCTTTGGTAAGTTTAATTTGGTAAGGAAACATTTATACAGTGTGCTGAAATTTATTGTCACTTGTTACTATGGAAAACAATCCTTTGAGGGGTTTGTTCGGGGTATCTTCACCTCGACCAGAACCACAATTAGCTACCCCTCAACCTACTGCACCTACTTAAAATATTGAATATGAAATTCCTTCGGGTATGATAGAACAACTGCTAGCTAATCCTTATGTAGGAGATGGAACCGAACATCCTGTTATGCACTTCATATATGTACAGCAAATTTGTGGATTGTTTAAGCTTGCAGGTTTACCCAGAAATGAAGTTATGAAAATGGTTTTCCGTTTATCTTTGAAGGGAAAAGCATTGGCATGGTATAGGCTATGCGATGATATTGGATCTTGGAATTGGAACCGGTTAAAATTGGAGTTCCACCAAAAAAAATCCTACACATCTAGTTCATCGTGATCGGAATTATATATATAACTGTTGGCTTCGTGAAGGAGAAAGTATCGCTCTATCTTGGGGTAGGCTTAAGTCAATTTTATATTCATGCCCCAATCATGAGCTCTCAAGAGAAATTATTGTCCAAAATTTTTATGCTCGGCTTTCTCGTAATGATCAAACAATGCTTGATACTTCTTGTGTTGGTTCTTTTATGAAGAAGACTATTGAATTCCGGTGTGATCTTTTGGAAAGAATTAAACGCAACTCTAAAGATAGGGAACTTGACGAAGGTAAAGAGTCAGGTATTAAGCTTAAGTATGATTGTGTTAAATCTTCTATGGATACAATGTTTTTCAAAAGTTTAGCACTAAATATGGACTTGACTCTGAGGTAGTAGCCTCCTTTTGTGAATCATTTTCTACTCATGTTGATCTCCCTAAAGAGAAGTGGTTTAAATATCACCCGCATATTAAAGAAGAAATCAAACAACCGGTACCAGCTAAAGAAGAAACTATACTTTACAATGTTGATCCAGTTGTTCCTCCTGCTTACATTGAGAAACCACCTTTCCCTGTTAGGATAAAGGAACATGATAAAGTTTCAACTGTAGTCAACAAAAGTTATATTAGAACACCTAAACCTGATGAACAAATTAAAGTAGAACCTAGTATTGCTCTGGTCAAAGATCTCTTGGAACAAGATATAGATGGGCATGTTATTTACTTTTGTGAAGAAGCTGCTAGAATTGCCAAACCTGATAAAAAGACAAACATAGACCTGTTGTTGGCATGCCCATCATCTCAGTTAAAATAGGAGGTCACTGTTATTATGGTTTATGTGACATTAGTGCTAGTGTGAGTGCTATTCCTTACACCTTATATCAAGAAATTATGAATGACATAGCACCCGCAGAGATAGAAGACATCGATGTTACTATTAAACTTGCTAATAGAGACACTATATCACCAATTGGGATTATTAGAGATGTTGAAGTCTTGTGTGGGAAAATAAAATACCCTACTGATTTTCTTGTTCTTGGTTCCCCACAAGATGACTTTTGTGCCATTATCTTTGGTAGACCTGTCTTGAACACCGTTAATGCCAGAATAGATTGTGAGAAGCAAACTGTCGGTGTTAGTTTTGGTGATGAGTCTCATGAGTTTAATTTTTCCAAGTTTAGTAGAAAGCTTCATGAAAAAGAATTTCCTAGAAAAGATGAACTAACTGGTCTTGCTTCTATTTATGTACCACCTATTGATAATTTAGAACAATATTTGCTAGACCATGGAAATTATTTACATATGCATGAAAGAAATGAAATAGATAAGATTTTCTTTGAACAACGTCCTCTGCTTAAACCCAATTTACCTATTGAAACTCTAGAAGGTCCTCCTGCACCTAAAGGTGATCCTGTGTTTGAATTAAAACAGTTGCCAGACACTTTGAAATATGCTTATCTTGATGAAAAGAAGATATATCATGTTATTATCAGTGCTAACCTTTCAAAACATGAAGAAGAAATATTATTGAAAGTTCTAAGGAAGCACCAAGCTACTATTGGATATACTCTTGATGATTTAAAGGGCATTAGTCCCACTCCATGTCAGCACAAAATTAATATGGAACCTGGTGCTAAACCCGTTGTTGATCACCAACGTCGGTTAAATCCGAAGATGAAAGAAGTGTTAAGAATGGAAATATAAAAAATTCTGGAACCAAGTATAATCTGTGATGAAAGAGTATGCAGATGCTGCTAAATTTCGTGGTCAGAATGGATGGACGAAAGAAGGATATTCCTTTTGTTTTAGATGATGATTGTTTAGAAGCCTTTGAAACACTCAAGAAAGCCTTAATTTCTGCACCTATTGTTCAACCACCTGATTGGAACTTGGCTTTTGAAATTATGTGTGATGCTAGTGATTATGTTGTTGGTGTTGTTCTAGGACAAATAGTTGATAAGAAACTGAATGTTATTCATTATGCTAGTAAAACTCTAGACAGTGCTCAACAAAATTATGCTACTACTGAAAAAGAATTCTTAGCAATGGTGTTGCTTGTGATAAATTTAGACCTTATATTGTTGATTCCAAAGTAATTGTTCACACCAATCATGTTGCTATTAAATATCTTATGGAAAATAAATATGCTACCGTACGCCTGCCACCCCCGAAACTCGGAGCACGCCTGGCACAGTGCGCCGTACGTGGTGGCCATAACCCGTCCGGCGCGGCACTATTGCCATGTTGACCATGACGCCGCCCATGATGGGCTGTCAGCGCGACCCACGGGCGGTGGGCCCCTTCAGGCAGAGAGACACCCGAAGGCGGCCAGGCCTCCCCGAGTCGGCCCAAGACTTGGCCGGCTTCCCAAAGCCGGCTTGCCTCCCCCCTCGAAGGAGGCGCCCCATTAAGGAGACAAGACGAAGTGAGGCTACAGCGATCGCCCGCCAGGCGGCGGCACTATAGCCATGCTTACCCCGACAAAGCCCGTGTCGCCAGGATTGAGGCAATAGTAACCAGCCCCTGGCAAGGCCCTTGGCAGTGGGGCCAGCCTGTCGACCAAGGAGCCGGCAGCCGGCGGGCCCCAGTAGCCGGCGCAGAAGCCGGCAAGCGTAGACACTGACGGCTAGGGCCCACGCCCAGCCGGATTACCATTGTACCCCCGGGGGGTAGGCCTATATAAACCCCCCGGGGAACCCATGCAAAGGGTTGATCTCAGCTAGTTTTAGACACCACATAGAGGGAAGAGGAGAGCTAGCCGTGCCCTTCTTCTTCCTCTCACCGAACAGCTCAAGGAGCATCTTGTAGTCACTTGTTCATCTAGTGATCATGCGGAGACCCCGCAGAGCAGCAGTAGGGGTGTTATCTCCACGGAGAGCCCCGAAGCTGGGTAAGATTCACCACGTGCATGTCATCGCCTCATCTCGCTTCCAGGCACCGGCGACGTCTTACTGGCTCCCACAATGATAAGCCACCCGTTGGCATATGTCGCACCTACCACCCGACATTTGGCGCCCACCGTGGGGCCAGGTGCACCGTCGTCCGGAGACCTGTTCTGGACGGGAACCCTCTTCCTCCCCAGCGAGCGTAGCCTGCCCGGCACGCCCGATGGCGCTTGCCACGATGCGCTACAGGGCGTCACCAACGTCTGCGCAACGAGCAACCTCGCCGATCTCCTTGGCGAGGCCCGCATCTCTGACGAGCCCGCCTCTGACACGGGCACCGACCACCTCGCCAGCCTCCTCGGCCAGCTCCACGTCTCCAGCGAGCCTGCTGTGGACCTAGAGTCGGTTGGCTCCACCGATCCGACGCCTGTCGACTCCGACACGGCCTCGCTTGACGCCTTCCCCACCAACGTCGTGATCTACAACGACCCGCTTCCTCCAGCCGGCGGCTGTGACGGTGCCATCACTGAGGTGATGGTCATTAGCCATGGCGGCGCTTCTGGCAAGAACGCCCACGACGCCCCGCAAGCGGTGATCCACGACTTCTCCGTCCCCCTCCCGACCGATGCCGACGCCGAAGCACTGGAGGCTCGCCGCCTAGCCCTCCTCGCGGAGGGCCGGAAGTTAGCTTCCATGAGACGCCTCACTGAGGCCCACCAGCGCGAAGTCGACCGCGCCACCTTTCAAGCCGAGCCGGCGTTGTCAGACAGCGCGGCGCCGAAATCGCCGACATGCTTGGAGTTGACCGCCCAGTCTACGCCACTCCACTCGAGAACCTGCGCGCCGCCCAGGCAGCCGTAGACGAATTGGATGGACTGGGGGCCGAAGAAATCCCCCACATAGCCAGACGCATCCAGCAGTTGATCGATGCAGCCGCACAGCGGCACGAAGCCGACGCTCGCGCGGAGAGCCCTCCCCCGCGCCGAGAGCACGGCACGACGTCACGGACGCCGACTGCGGGCAAAACCCGCGCGCGACGCGAGAAAGAGATGGCTACCAGCCGAAGCCGAACCCGGATTTCCATCGAGCGAGACGCAGAAGGCCACCCACGAGCCGTGGAGTGGCGGGGCAACCCGCCTCCGCCTCCGCCTCGCGGGGAGAGATATCCCACCCCGCCACCTGTCACGCATCCGACTCTCAGTGGCCGACTAGGTCGCCGTGAAGGAGTCGGCGAGAACGACGCCCGCCATCGGATCGATCGCCTAGCGCGATCCCTGGCGCTAGAAGAAGAAGATGATGTCAGCCCACCTTGCTTCGGCCCCCGCATCCGCGACGAGCCCTTCCCCAAAGGGTTCTCGCTCCCAAGAGACACGCCCAAGTACAACGGCTCCGTGAAGCCGGAAGATTGGTTGATCGACTACTCCACCGCAGTACGCATCGCGAACGGCAACAGGTGCGTTGCGGTGAAGTACGTGCCCCTCATGCTCCAAGGCACGGCGCGGACATGGCTCAACAGCCTCAAGCCATACAACATCAACAGCTGGCTAGACTTCACAGAAGCCTTCGTCCGCAACTTCACCAGCACCTACAAGCGGGCTCCCAAGCCCAGACAGCTCTCCTTGTGCATACAAGGCCCCGCTGAACCCACTCGCGACTACCTCACACGTTGGGCCGAGCTCCGCAACTCTTGTGAAGGGGTGCACGAGGTGCAAGCCATAGAATACTTCACAGCCGGGTGCCGAGAAGGCACCCCTCAAGCACAAGCTCCTCTGCGATGAGCCGACTACCCTCGACGAGCTTCTGGTCATAGCGGACAAGTACGCCACCGCCGACTCCTCGATGAAAACTGAACTCCGGGTAGACGCATCCGGGAAGGTACTCAACCCGGCGCCCAAGACGCCGGCTGGGGACTCCGGCCGACGCCCGTACCAGAACGACCACAAGCGCAAGGGCCCCATGCCGCCTTCCACCAGTCGGCAGGTGGCCGCAGTCGAAGACGAGCAGCCCGAAGGGCGGCCCACGCCCAAGAAGCAGAAAGGCGGTAGGGCGGCTTGGCGGCCGGCCTTCTCCTATGAGTAAACTCTCGACGCCCCATGCAAGTTCCACGGCGGCACGAAGCCATCCAACCACACAACCCGGAAGTGCCACTGGCTCACCCGAATCTCCAAAGGCGAAGGGCTCGCACCGCCTCCGCCTGCTGGTCCGCCGCCTCCGGCTCCGCAGCAGCCGGCCGCTCGGCCAGCAGTCGGAGCTGTGCATGATGAGTTCCCCGACGAGCATGCCGCCTATGTCGTCTTTACAAGCCAGCCTGAAGACCGGCTCAGCAGACGCCGAGAGCACTAGGAAGTCAACGCGGTCGCTGCCAACCCCTCTGAGCACATGCACTGGTCAGAAAAGCCTATCAGCTGGAGCCGGGCCGACCACCCAGAGGTGGTGCCATCTCCCGGCTCCTACGCGCTGGTTCTGGATGCCACCCTTGCAACAGACAGATGCGCCGCCCATTTCTCCCGCGTGCTGATAGACGGCAGGAGCAGCATCAACATCC
This sequence comes from Triticum aestivum, assembly GCF_018294505.1. Taxonomy (NCBI): domain Eukaryota; kingdom Viridiplantae; phylum Streptophyta; class Magnoliopsida; order Poales; family Poaceae; genus Triticum; species Triticum aestivum. The sequence continues at coordinate 660,395,881 of NC_057812.1, forward strand.
TGTACCGTGACACCCTAGAGAAGCTGAACGTCAAGACGAAGCAACTCATGCCTACCCGGACTGTGTTCCACGGCATTGTACCCGGCCTGTCCTGCGCCCCCATTGGCAAGATCAAGATTGATGTCCTCTTTGGGGACAAGGATAATTTCCGCCGGGAAGCGATCTGGTTTGAAGTGGTGGACCTTGAGAGCCCCTACCATGCACTACTTGGCCGCCCTGCTTTGGCCAAGTTCATGGCTGTTCCCCACTATGCTTACCTCAAGATGAAGATGCCGAGCACCAAGGGCATCATCACCATACCCGACGATTACAAGAAATCCTCCGAGTGCGCAGCAGCCAGCAGCCGGCTGGCCGAGTCCCTTGTGATTGCCGAAGAGAAGAAGATGTTGGACCGAGTCGTGGCCATGGCCGGCAAGCAGCCGGCCCTGTCCCCCGATCCCAAAGAGTGTGATGCCCAAGGTTCCTTCCAGCCGGCCAAGGAAACAAAGAAGATACCTCTTGACCCCGAGCACCCAGAGAGGTTTGCCGTCATTGGGGCAAACCTGAACAGCAAATAGGAAGGCGAGCTCGCCGATTTCCTCCGTGAGAATCGGGACATCTTTGCATGGTCCCCTAAGGACATGCCAGGTGTTCCGAAGGAATTCGCCGAGCACAAGCTACACGTCCGAGAAGGTACAAAACCAGTCAAACAACCCCTCCGCCGACTGTCGGAGGAAAAGAGATACCCCGGCTTCTGGCGGCCGGCTTCATTATGGAGGTTTTCTTTCCAGAGTGGCTCGCCAACCCGGTCCTCGTGCTGAAGAAGAACAACAAGTGGCGCATGTGTATAGACTACACGAGCCTCAACAAGGCCTGCCCTAAAGATCCCTTCGCCCTGCCAAGGATAGATCAAGTGATATACTCCATAGCCGGATGCGAGCTGTTGAGTTTCTTGGATGCTTACTCAGGATACCACCAGATAAAGTTAGACCTGGCCGACCGCCTAAAGACCGCCTTCATTACACCATTCAGAGCTTTCTGCTACCTGACTATGACATTTGGCTTAAGAAATGCCGGTGCCACTTTTCAGCGTTGCATGCAGAAGTGCCTCCTCAAGCAGCTCGGCAGAAATGCCCATGTCTACATAGACGACATTGTGGTGAAGACGGAGAAGCGCGGCACCTTGTTGGAAGACCTCAAGGAAACATTTGAGAACCTGCGTCGGTTCCAAATCAAACTCAACCCCGAGAAATGCATGTTCGGAGTGCCAGCCGACCAGCTTCTAGGCTTCCTGGTCTCCGAACGCGGCATCGAATGCAACCCAGTGAAGATCAAGGCCATTGAGAGAATGGCGATCCCCACCAAACTTCGAGACGTCCAGAAGTTCACCGGGTGCTTGGCCTCCCTGAACCGCTTCATTAGCCGGCTCGGAGAGAAAGCTCTCCCCCTCTACCGCCTCATGAAGAAGACCACTCACTTCGAGTGGAACGACCAAGCCGACCAAGCTTTTCACGAGCTGAAGAAGATGCTGGCCACGCCGCCTGTCTTGGCGGCGCTGACTGGGAAAGAGCCCATGCTCCTTTACATTGCTGCAACCAGCCGGGTGGTCAGCACCGTCATCATAGTCCAGCGCCCAGAAGAGGGCCGAGCCCAGCCGGTCCATAGGCCGGTGTACTATTTGAGTGAGGTGATGTCTACCTCGAAGCAGAACTACCCGCACTACCAGAAGATGTGCTACGGCGTGTACTTTGCCGCCAAGAAGCTGAAGTCCTACTTCCAAGAGCACCCCATCACGGTCGTATGCACCGCACCGCTTGCCGAGATCATAGGCAGCCGGGATGCATCCGGCCGGGTGGCGAAATGGGCCATCGAGCTGGCCCCTTATATGATCTTCTACCATCCTCACACCGCCATCAAGTCCCAAGCATTGGCCGACTTCCTCGTCGACTGGGCCGAGACCCAGTACCTGCCACCGGCTCCCGACTCCACTCACTGGCGCTTGCACTTTGATGGGTCCAAGATGCGCACCGGCTTGGGAGCCGGCGTCATCCTCACCTCTCCCAAAGGTGACAAGCTCAGATACACGCTGCAAATCCACTTCGCCGCCTCCAACAACGTGGCCGAGTATGAGGCGCTTGTACATGGGCTCCGGCTTGACAAAGAGCTCGGCATACGCCGGATCCTGTGTTACGGCGACTCAGACTTGGTAGTCCAGCAATCATCAGGCGACTGGGACGCCAAGGACGCAAATATGGCAAGCTACCGCTTCCTCGTTCAGCAGATCAGCGGGTACTTTGAAGGATGCGAGTGCCTCCATGTACCACGAGACGACAACGAGCCAGCAGATACCCTGGCTCGAATAGGCTCCACTCGGCAGGCAATACCAACCGGCGTCTCTCTGCAATGCCTCCTCAAGCCGTCTCCAGAGTCCGACTCCATCTTCGTGCCGCCTAACCCCGACGCAGCCGGATCCGGCTCAAAGAAGCAAGCAGGCGGCCCGGGGACTTCAGTAGGCGGCTCGGAGACTTCCGTAGCTACACCCAACCCGGGGACTTCTGAACCCGGCTCGGGGACTGCGGTAGTCGGCCCGGGGACTGCACCAGCACAACAGGCGGCGGCCAACTCCAGCATTTCATCACCCAGCCCGCCCACCCTAGTCGCAGTAGCCGTGGTGGCAATAGAAGAAGTCACAGCTCCATCATGGGCCCAGCCCATCCTCAACTTCCTGATAAACCAAGAACTGCCAGCTGACGAGACAGAGGCAAGACAAGTACAACGCCGAGCCGGAGCATACACAATCGTCAACAGAGAGCTCGTCAGGCGCAGTGTCACTGGAGTCTTCCAGCGATGCGTCGAGCAAGAGAAGGTCATAGCAATCCTCAGAGATATCCACCAAGGCGAATGTGGCCACCATGCGGCCTAAAGATCACTCATCGCCAAAGCTTTCCGCCATGGATTCTTTTGGCGGACTGCTTTGGACGAGCCAAGGAGTTAGTTAAACATTGCAAACGGTGTCAAGTTTTCAGCTCCAAGCAACACCTGTCGGCTTCAGCACTCAAGACCATTCCCCACACTTGGCCCTTTGCCGTTTGGGGACTGGACATGGTGGGCCCATTCAACACGGCACGCGGCGGCATGACACATCTGCTTGTCGCCGTGGACAAATTCACCAAATGGATTGAAGCAAAGCCGATCAAGAAGCTGAATGGACTGACTGCCGTGACATTCATCGCAGATATTACAACCCGGTACAGTGTGCCACATAGCATCATCACCGACAACGGCACGAATTTCGCCAAGGGAGCATTGGCACGTTTCTGCGCGACGCAGGGCATCCGATTGGACTTAGCGTCCGTTGCCCACCCGTAGTCAAACTACCAAGTCGAGCGAGCCAACGGCCTCATCCTTTCTGGCATCAAGCCCCGACTGGTCGTGCCACTGGAGCGTTCGGCCGGCTGCTGGCTCGATGAGCTGCCGGCCGTCCTCTGGAGTCTGCGCACTACCCTAAACAAGTCAACCGGCTTCACTCCTTTCTTCCTCGTATATGGTGCCGAGGCGGTCATCCCAACCGACATCGAGTTCGACTCGCCTCGGGTGACCATGTACACAGAGGCGGAGGCCAATGAAGCACGAGAAGACGGCGTCGACCTGCTGGAAGAGAGCCGGCTGTTAGCCCTCAGCCGGTCCGCCATCTACCAGCAGGGTTTGCGCCGCTACCACAGCCGGAAGGTCAAGCCGAGATCTTTCCAAGAGGGCGACCTTGTGCTCCGGCTGATCCAGCGAACATCCGGCCAGCACAAGCTCTCAGCCCCTTGGGAAGGCCCCTTTGTCGTCAGCAGAGCGCTGGGAAATGACTCCTACTACCTGATTGATGCACAGAAGCTGAAGGCACGAAAGAGAGACGACTCCGGCAAGGAGTCAGAACGACCATGGAACGCCAACCTCCTCCGAAGATTTTACAGTTGAAATGCAGTATGTATCACGCTACCTTTTTTACTAAGTACGAGACAATAGGCCCCCCAAGGAGAACTCGGGGACTGCCATCTTTTATCTATGAATGAAGAGTATCATGCTTATGATTATGTCATTGCATTCACTTTTCTCGTCCGGCACCGGGTTCGACTAAGCCGGCCTGGGGACTGGCCGCCTTGAGTTATATTAGAGGTCCTACCCGCGGTCAGACAAGTAGTGTGATGGCACCCAAGCCCCCTCTTGCCGAAAGTCGCAGTTCGAAGAATCTGCTGTTCGGCTGGCAAGAGTTAAAGGCAGGAAAGGGCGCCCGCATGAAAAACGGCTAGGGACTAACGGACTAATATAATAAAAGCCGGTTTTCTCCTACCATCGACTGACTACATGAGTAGCCGGCCGGTCGGCTTCCATTCACCTCGCTACAATCTAAGAAAGCTCGAGTATTTGCCTTCCCCAAAAACAGCCAAGTCCTTCCCTAGCCACAGACTGCAGAGCAGCTGCCGGCTAGGAAGGCAGCAGCCAGCGGAAGGCGGCAAAGGAAACAGCCTAAGGATAAAAAGCATACGAGAATGGAAGCCAAACACATGCATGATTATATTTACACCAAAAGACCTTCGAAAGGCCAGCATTCAACATAGTTTGAATACACCCCCAGTGGGTGGAACTGCGCAAGTTTAATAAACATTGTTCAAAGAGTAACAAGCAGGAAAAGCAAGGATGTCAGATTAAGCCAAGGGATCGACTAGCGAGTCGGGCAGGTCAGTAGAGACGGCAGTGCCTGCTGGAGGAGTGGTCGGCTGGTGAACCTCGGCATGATCACCGCCTCCCGCAGAGGGCGCGCTAGCACGCACCTCGTTGCTGGAGGCACGGTCATGCTGAGGCTGGCTGGTTGCTTCACCGGCTGGCTCGACGTCTTCACCTTCCTCTCCTTCTTCGTCTTCGCCTTCATCGCTGGAAGCGATCTCCTCCGCTGAGTCTTCACCCTCCGCCGAGTTCAGCCCGAACCACTCCTCCGGCTGGGCGACGCCGTTGTCATCCACCTCAGGAGCGAAGACGCTAGTGTCAGTATACTCGGAAAGGGCCGAAGCACGTCAGATGATAGCCAGCCGCACCTCCACCAGCTCTTCATCAGCCTCCTCTCGCCAAGTGCTTAGCTGATCCAAGTTCAGCCCATGATACCAGGCCCGGAAAAACTCCAATGCCCGCCTGGCATCAGATCGAGCAGCGGAAGCTTTCCAGGCCTCAAAGCGGCCGACTGCCACCTCCAGCCAGTCGGCAGTCCGGCTGGGAGTGCGGGGAATCACCTCGCCAGGCCAAAGGGCGGCCAATACCTGCGCCCCGACGCGCTGAAGGCGGCGGAGCATGCGGTGAGCCGGCTGCAGCCGGGCTTGGATCACCAAGAGTTGCTCTTCAAGTGTCCGTCCTGCGCCCGGCGTGATATCAACCCCCACTTGTCGGCGAGCCTCGCGGTGGGCCTCGATGGTCTGGGTAGCAACGACGGAGTAGCCGAGGAAGTAGTCTGCGCAAAGAACAAAAAGCAGCACAAATCAGAAGACAAATCAGGAGGCAAGGGGCAAGCAAGGAGTGAGGAAGGCGACTTACCATCGATCAGATCCTCAATCCGGCCATAGCCCTCGCTCAGCGCTTGTTTCGCCTCGGCCCAGCCCGCTGCTTCGGTCTCGAACTCAGCTTTGAGGGAGGCTTCGCTGTCCTGCGCCTTCTTCAGGGCCGCCTTGTGGCTCTCCTCCTGGTCGGCCAACTTCTTGGCCAGGCGGTCACGCTCCAGGACTAAGGCGTTGCACTCAGCTTCCTTGGCGCGAAGGGCAGTCTGGGCCCCGCCGAGCTGCTCCCTCAAGTCGGCATTGGCTCCTGCAAGCATGAAGACAAAGAAAAAGTCAATAAGGAAGAAGTCGTCGGGGAAGATCCGACCCGACTGCTCAGCAGTCGGCCCGAATCTCGGGGACTACACCCAGTGGGTGCGCTGACGCGCCCCCACAGGAGATGAATGAAACAAAGCACGCACTCCGGCTGTTGGTCAGGTCCTCGGTCTTCTGGCTCAGCTCCTGAGCCTGGGAGTTGAAGGCAGCAGCGCGGAGGTTATGGTAATTCTGGAAGATCAGACAGGATGCAAGAATAAGATAGCTGTCAGGACCTAGTAAGTTCCAAGCCGCCTGCTCAGCAGCCGACTCGGAACTCGGGGACTACACCCAGTGGGTGCGCTAACGCGCCCCCACGGAAGAAATCAAAAAAGCAAAACAAACCAAGGCCAGAAGACGCACCCGGATGATGGCCCGCGTCGTGAGGAACTCTTGGGTATATCGCTGCAGCGAAGCATCCTGGGCCTGAAGCCGGTTTCGGACCTCTTGGGCCGCCGAGTTCAGCTCGGCCGTCCCCCCGCTGGGCGTCCACTCAGACGTGCTGGCGTTGGCCACCTCCAGGTCCTCCACCGTCCGACTGGCGCCCGCAGCCCTGTGCGGCTCCGGCGCGGAGGTAGCTTCCCCCGCGCGCCGACGAGATGCCGGCTGCACCTCGAGGCCGGCTCCTGCCACCGGCTCGCCCCCGGCCGGCTGCTCTGGCGCCGCGACTGATTGGCCGCTTTGGCCCGCTCCAATTGGCGCCGTCTGCGACGCTCCTCCACGAAGACCACGTTATCCTCCCTCCTCTCCGTGTCCGACCGGTCGCGGTCGGCTTCCTCTGACGGAGGCACGGGGACGTCAGGGGGCACGGTGCGGAGGGGAACACCGAGCTGTGGAGGCTGGTTGCGCGAGGCCTCCGCCTCCTCCTCCACAGCCGCCGCCTCTGCCCGGGCCTTGACCGCCGCGTCGGCCTGCTCCTTCGCCGCTTGGGCGGCCCTTCGCTCCGCCACCTCCTGCTCCTCCCACGCCTCTCGTGCGTTCCGCTCCGTAGCCTCCATGAGGTCAGCGCGGGGATCCACGCGGCGGGAGCCCGAAGACCCTCCAGCTGGTCCGATCACGGAGCCGGCAGGACCCTGCTCGAGGGAAAGCGGCGCCCTGGCCAGTTAGCCAAGAAAAAGTTTAGAAGAGCCTCAATCGAAGAACACGGCAAGAGTACAAGACGCTTAACACTTACGCCGAAACTGCCTGCGGCTGCTTCACCACCTTCTGGAAGCGGGCCGCCTTCGCGGCCGCTTCATCCCGCTTGGTCGCCGCGGCGGTGCCCCTGGCCTTCTTCGGCCGACTGCCGAAGTAGGTCGACATGGCCCGGCGTTTCGCTGCACCACCACGGGCAGCCGGCGCGGCAGAGGGACCCGCGCCTTGATGATCAGGCGCCGGCTGGTGGTGCAGGACGACTTCGACCTCATCATCGTCCGCCCAGTCCTCGAGGCCGGCCCCGAGCCCCGCGCCGCCTGCTTCGCCGCCTTCCCCCACGACAGCATCTTCCATGGCGGCCGCTCCAAGATCCGGATCATCGACGTCATCCACCGTGCGGTCGGGGAGGAGCTGGCGCTCTACCCCGGCGGCCCCGGCCACCGGAGGAAGAAGGGGGTTCTGCTGAAAGCAAACCGGCTGATCAGAGGCCGGCCATCGTGAAGCCGGCAACACGAAAGGAAGAAAGGAAGAAAGGAAGAAGAACTTACAGCAGGCGGAGAGTTGGCGCGAGAATACGGCTCCTTGCCGTATCGCCAATCCTCGGCGAGCTTGCAGTTGGAGATGTAGTTCACCATGTAAGACACCTCGACGTGGGGCATCTCCCTGGTGCTCAGCCGGCACGGGTCGAAGCGGTCGCTCATCTGGCAAATCATGTGAGGCCAGCCTTGGAGCGGAAGTACTCGGCGCTCCACGAAGGCGGCCACCAGGTCGGCTCCGGTCAGGCCCTCCGACTAGGTCATCACCCGGAGCCGGGCGACGGCTGCGTTCCCGGCCTAAGACAACGACCTGGCCCGGTAGCTCCATGAGGGTCGCCTCCCAGCCGGCGGGCCGGCTACGTAAGCCGGCAGGTTGACGAAGTCACCTTGCTGGGCGACGTTCTTCACGTAAAAATAAGACTTCTGCCAGAGCTTCACCGACTGGATCAGCGGTATGGACGGGAACGGATTGTTCTCGCCCGTCCGCCTCATGGCGATGAAGGCTCCGCACGGGGCAGGCACGCCCGCGACGACGGTGCCGAGTTTGCATTGGAAGAATTCCCCCCAGAGCTCGAGAGTGGGGAGAACTCCAAGAAAGCCCTCGCAGAGGGTGACGAAGGCCGACAGCAGCATCACCGCGTTGGGTGTGAGGTGATGCGGCTGGAGGTGGTAAAACTCCAGAAAAGCGCGAAGGAATCCGCTCGCCGGGAGGCCGAAGCCGCGCAGGCAGTGTGAGCGGAAGACTACCCGCTCGCCCTCCTCCGGTGCCGGCGAAATTTCCCTCGCCGGCGTGCGACGAACCCGCACGTAGTTATCGCCCGGCAGACGCCGCGTCCGGCGGAGGAACTCAACATGGTCCTCGTGGACGTTGGAGCCGTCCCACGAGCTCGACAACGCCATGGGGGCGACGCGGCGAGGAGCAAGGCGACGCGAAGGCGGAGACACGCGAGACCCCGCTACGGCGGGACCGAAGGAACTGAGAGGTCCGACGGCGAAACGGTGCGGCAATGGGTCGCTGCGGCGGCGGAAAGAAGGCGAAGGAAGGTGAGAAAGGGTGGAGCGAGGGAGAGCGCGCGAGCCTCTGCCGCTCCCTCTCCTCCCCCTACTTATAGACTCGCGCGGCGGAGCCGAGGAGGCGAGGCGTGGGGGAACGTGGGATTAACTGCTCCCACTCCCCCATGTCCCGCGATTATTACGCCTTAATGGCGTGGCGAAACCGCCGCGGGAAGGCGAATGTCCCGCTTTGGGCCGCAGAAGATCCGCGCTTGGGCCGAGGCCAGAAGTGGCGGGCCCGGGCCTGCGGCGACGTCCCGTCACGCACGCGCGTTGGCAGACCTTTCTTGCCACGTAACCCATGGGGAGGCGCGCGGGCTGGCCCACGTTTCCGTTTGCAAGACCACGGAGTTTTCCGAAGACGGCGAACATAAGCAGAGTCGGCTACCAGCTGCCGGCTTCTCAGGATAGGAAGCTGACCGAGCTTCTCGTCTCCTTGTCAACCTCGAAGCTCGACCAGCTTCGGGGACTACAGTCGGAGTAAATGACCACGGGTAGCCTAGCCGCTCCCCCTGGCACTTCAGAAAAAATTACGAGCCGATCCGGCCTTCCAGAATCCAAGACGTAGGGCCGCCTTCCCCTTGCCGGCTGTCTCTCAGGCCAGCTATCGGTAGGCGGCCTGGCCTTAACCCTCATGAAGAAAGCCGCGGGAGGGCCGGCTCCAAGAAGCCGGCCATGAGAAGGCCGACTCCAAGGAGCCGGCTCCCATAAAGCGGTCAAGATTGCACCCTCGAAGTCTGCATCCACATAACAGCGATGGGACGGGGCGTGGCTACAATAAAGCCTGCCACCCCCGAAACCCGAACCCGTCCGGCGCGGCACTGTTGCCATGTTGACCATGACGCCGCCCACGACGGGCTGTCAGCGCGACCCACGGGCGGTGGGCCCCTTCAGCCAGAGAGACACCCGAAGGCGGCCGGGCCTCCCCCAGTCGGCCCAAGACTTGGCCGGCTTCCCAAAGCCGGCTTGCCTCCCCCCTCGAAGGAGGCGCCCCATTAAGGAGACAAGATGAAGTGAGGCTACAGCGATCGCCCGCCAGGCGGCGGCACTGTAGCCACGCTTACCCCGACAAAGCCCGCGTCACCAGGATTGAGGCAACAGTAACCAGCCCCCGGCAAGGCCCTTGGCAGTGGGGCCAGCCTATCGACCAAGGAGCCGGCAGCCGGCGGGACCCACCAGCCGGCGGGCCCCAGCAGCCGGCGCAGAAGCCGGCAAGCGTAGACACTGACGGCTAGGGCCCACGCCCAGCCAGATTACCATTGTACCCCCGGGGGGCAGGCCTATATAAACCCCCGGGGGCACCAATGCAAAGGGTTGATCTCAGCTAGTTTTAGACACCACATAGAGGGAAGAGGAGAGCTAGCCGTGCCCTTCTTCTTCCTCTCATCGAACAGCTCAAGGAGCATCTTGTAGTCACTTGTTCATCTAGTGATCATGCGGAGACTCCTCAGAGCAGCAGTAGGGGTGTTATCTCCACGGAGAGCCCCGAAGCTGGGTAAGATTCGCCGGCGTGCATGTCATCGCCTCATCCCGCTTCCAGGCACCGGTGACGTCTTACTGGCTCGCACAATGATAAGCCACCCGTTGGCATATGTCGCACCTACCACCCGACATCAAGTAAGAAAAGCACCTAAGCACCGGTCCACCCACATATGAAATTATCAAAGTACCGAACACGAATCAAACCAACATGGTGAAAGTGACTAGATGAAATTCCCGTCTACCCTCAAGAACGCTTTGCTTATCATAAGAGACCGTTTTGGCCTGTCCTTTGCCTCAAAAGGATTGGGCTACTTTGCTGCACTTTTGTTACTACTATCGTTACGTGCTCGTTACAAATTATCTTGTTATCAAACTACTCTGCTACTTATAATTTCAACACTTGCAGACATTATCTTGCTGAAAACCACTTGTCATTTTGTTCTGCTCCTCGTTGGGTTCGACACTCTTACTTATCGAAAAGAGGTACAATTGATCCCCTATACTTGTGGTTCATCAAGGCTATTTTCTGGCGCCGTTGCCGGGGAGTGAAGCGCCTTTGGTAAGTTTAACTTGGTAAGGAAACATTTATACAGTGTGCTGAAATTTATTGTCACTTGTTACTATGGAAAACAATCCTTTGAGGGGTTTGTTCGGGGTATCTTCACCTCGACCAGAACCACAATTAGCTACCCCACAACCTACTGCACCTACTTAAAATATTGAATATGAAATTCCTTCGGGTATGATAGAACAACTGCTAGCTAATCCTTATGTAGGAGATGGAACCGAACATCCTGTTATGCACTTCATATATGTACAGCAAATTTGTGGATTGTTTAAGCTTGCAGGTTTACCCAGAAATGAAGTTGTGAAAATGGTTTTCCCTTTATCTTTGAAGGGAAAAGCATTGGCATGGTATAGGCTATGCGATGATATTGGATCTTGGAATTGGAACCGGTTAAAATTGGAGTTCCACCAAAAAAATTATCCTACGCGTCTAGTTCATCGTGATCGGAATTATATATATAATTTTTGGCCTCGTGAAGGAGAAAGTATCGCTCTAGCTTGGGGTAGGCTTAAGTCAATTTTATATTCATGCCCCAATCATGAGCTCTCAAGAGAAATTATTATCCAAAAAATTTATGCTCGGCTTTCTCGTAATGATCAAACAATGCTTGATACTTCTTGTGTTGGTTCTTTTATGAAGAAGACTATTGAATTCCGGTGGGATCTTTTGGAGAGAATTAAACGCAACTCTGAAGATTGGGAACTTGACGAAGGTAAACAGTCAGGTATTAAGCTTAAGTATGACTGTGTTAAATCTTTTATGGATACCGATATTTTTCAAAAGTTTAGCACTAAATATGGACTTGACTCTGAGGTAGTAGCCTCCTTTTGTGAATCATTTTCTACTCATGTTGATCTCCCTAAAGAGAAGTGGTTTAAATATCACCCGCATATTAAAGAAGAAATCAAACAACCGGTACCAGCTAAAGAAGAAACTATACTTTACAATGTTGATCCAGTTGTTCCTCCTGCTTACATTGAGAAACCACCTTTCCCTGTTAGGATAAAGGAACATGCTAAAGTTTCAACTGTGGTCAACAAAAGTTATATTAGAACACCTAAACCTGATGAACAAATTAAAGTAGAACCTAGTACTGCTATGGTTAAAGATCTCTTGGAACAAGATATAGATGGGCATGTTATTTAGTTTTGTGAAGAAGCTGCTAGAATTGCCAAACCTGATAAAAAGACAAACATAGACCTGTTGTTGGCATGCCCATCATCTCAGTTAAAATAGGAGGTCACTGTTATCATGGTTTATGTGACATTAGTGCTAGTGTGAGTGCTATTCCTTACACCTTATATCAAGAAATTATGAATGACATAGCACCCGCAGAGATAGAAGACATAGATGTTACTATTAAACTTGCTAATAGAGACACTATGTCACCAATTGGGATTATTAGAGATGTTGAAGTCCTGTGTGGGAAAATAAAATACCCTACTGATTTTCTTATTCTTGGTTCCCCACAAGATGACTTTTGTGCCATTATCTTTGGTAGACCTGTCTTGAACACCGTTAATGCCAGAATAGATTGTGAGAAGCAAAATGTCGGTGTTAGTTTTGGTGATGAGTCTCATGAGTTTAATTTTTCCAAGTTTAGTAGAAAGCTTCATGAAAAAGAATTTCCTAGAAAAGATGAACTAACTGGTCTTGCTTCTATTTATGTACCACCTATTGATAATTTAGAACAATATTTGCTAGACCATGGAAATTATTTACATATGCATGAAAGAAATGAAATAGATAAGATTTTCTTTGAACAACGTCCTCTGCTTAAACCCAATTTACCTATTGAAACTCTAGAAGGTCCTCCTGCACCTAAAGGTGATCCTGTGTTTGAATTAAAACAATTGCCAGACACTTTGAAATATGCTTATCTTGATGAAAAGAAGATATATCATGTTATTATCAGTGCTAACCTTTCAAAACATGAAGAAGAAATATTATTGAAAGTTCTAAGGAAGCACCAAGCTGCTATTGGATATACTCTTGATGATTTAAAGGGCATTAGTCCCACTCCATGTCAGCACAAAATTAATATGGAACCTGCTGCTAAACCCGTTGTTGATCACCAACGTCGGTTAAATCCGAAGATGAAAGAAGTGGTAAGAATGGAAATATAAAAACTTCTGGAACCAGGTATAATCTGTGATGAAAGAGTATGCAGATGCTGCTAAATTTCGTGGTCAGAATGGATGGACGAAAGAAGGATATTCCTTTTGTTTTAGATGATGATTGTTTAGAAGCCTTTGAAACACTCAAGAAAGCCTTAATTTCTGCACCTATTGTTCAACCATCTGATTGGAACTTGGCTTTTGAAATTATGTGTGATGCTAGTGATTATGTTGTTGGTGCTGTTCTAGGACAAATAGTTCATAAGAAACAGAATGTTATTCATTATGCTAGTAAAACTCTAGACAGTGCTCAACAAAATTATGCTACTACTGAAAAAGAATTCTTAGCAATGGTGTTGCTTGTGATAAATTTAGACCTTATATTGTTGATTCCAAAGTAATTGTTCACACCAATCATGTTGCTATTAAATATCTTATGGAAAATAAATATGCTAAACCTAGACTTATTCGTGGGTTCTCTTGTTACAAGAATTTGATTTACATCTCATTGATTGAAAAGGAGATGAGAATCCCGTAGCTGGTAATTTATGTATGCTTGAAAATTTGCCTGATGACCCACTACCTATTGATGATAGTTTTCCTGATGAGCAGTTAGTTGCAATAAATGTTGCTTATAATACTCCTTGGTATGCTGATTATGCTAATTACGTTGTTGCTAAATATTTACCACCTAGCTTTACATACCAACAAAAGAAAAAATTCTTCTATGATTTAAGACATTACTTATGGGATGACCCACATCTTTTGGTATTATTAGACGTTGTGTACCTGAGCATGAAAAAGGACAAATCCTACGGAAATGTCATTCCAAAGCTTATGGAGTACATCTTGCCGGAGATAGAACTGCTCATAAGGTATTGAAATCTGGATTTTATTGCCTACTCTCTTCAAGGATCCCCGTAAGTTCATCTTATCTTTTGATGAATGCCAAAGAATAGGTAATATTGGTAAGCGTCAAGAAATGCCTATGAATTATTCACTTTCTATTTAACCATTTTATGTCTGGGGATTTGATCACATGGGACCTTTTCCTTCCTCTAATGGGTATACACATATTTTGGTTTGTTGTTGATTATGTTACTAAATGGGTAGAAGCTATTCCAACCAGTAGTGCTGATCACAACACCTCTATTAAAATGCTTAAGGAAGTTATTTTTTCCAAGGTTTGGAGTCCCTAGATATTTAATGACTGATGGTGGTTCACACTTTATTCATGGTGCTTTCCGTAAAATGCTTGCCAAGTATGACGTCAACCATAGAATTGCATCACCCTAGCATCCTCAATCTAGTGGTCAAGTTGAACTTAGTAATAGATAAATAAAATTAATTTTGCAAAAGACTGTCAATAGGTCCAGGAAGAATTGGTCTAAGAAATTAGATGATGCACTTTGGGTTTATAGAACAGCATATAAAAATCCTATGGGTATGTCTCCTTATCAAATGGTTTATGGAAAAGCTTGTCGTTTGTCTCTTGAGTTAGAACATAAAGCATATTGGGCAATCAAAGAGCTCAACTATGATTTCAAACTTGCTGGTGAAAAGAGGTTATTTCATATTAGCTCATTAGATGAATGGAGAACCCAAGCTTATGAAAATGCAAAAATATTCAAAGAAAAAGTTAAGTGTGAGTTTAAAGTCAGAGAATATGTTCTTTTGTACAACTTTCGTTTCAGATTCTTTGCAGGAAAACTCCTCTCAAAATGGGAAGGCCCCTATGTTATCGAGGAGGTTTATCGGTCAGGAGCCATCAAAATAAATAATGCCGAAGGTACTAACCCGAAGGTTGTCAATGTGCAAAGAATAAAACATTATATCTCAGGTACACTCATTAATGTTGAAAGTAATATTATCCAAACTTTGACACCGGAAGAACACATAAAAGAGTCCTTCCGGAACACTCCAGAATCATTAAAATAAGGAGGTACGTGATACTGTAAGTAAATGGACTCGAAAAATCCACAAAAATATTTTTTATCAGTTTTGGAATATTTAGAAAATTGGGAAAATAAGAAACTTCCAGGAAGCGTACCCTAGTGGGCACAAGACACCAGGGCGCGCCAGGCTTGCCTGGCGCGCTCAGGTGGGTTGTGCCCACCTGGGACACCTTTCAGACTCCGTTTTTCTACAGTTTACTTGTCCCCCAAGATAAAAAAATCTATATATACTCCCCGAACCTGTTAATCACCGTATCACAGAGAAATCCTTTGTTTTATTTTTCTTGTTGTTTTCTATCAGATCCCATCTACCATGTCCCCTTCAAGCTCCTCTAAGGACAAGTTCTTAAAGAACGCCATCAACCCATATTTGCGGGAGGTGGTGCAGCACCCTCAGGTCATCCAGATGCATGAGAGGGTTGCTTCACCTTCGCGATGTGCCATGTCCCAAGGGGACGGGAACCGTGGAGGCCAGGCTTGAAGCTATGGAGCAGGATGTCTTCCGGTACAAGGGGTTGGTGGAGCGTGGACTCAACGCCAATCACCTCATGATCACGGATCTCTCCCGTGATCTCAAGGTGGATGGCAAGCCCATGAAGGACATCGTCTTCACCCTCAACGAGCAAATCAACTTCCTCCAAAGCTAGATCTATTATCTCCAAAACCATGTCTTTGAATATGAGGCGAGGTTTAAAGGTATGAGTTTGGCTGCCAGTTGCAGGACCCATGAGACTCACTCCTCCTCTTATGATGGTGGACCACTGCCATGGAAATCCGAGGACAAGATCTCTAGTTCATCACCACCACCATCTTCGTCATCACCACAAGAGAATTGAGTATCGGGTATGGGCACTCCCAGCGAGCCACCGCCACCCCCACGAGCCCGTCGCCGAGGCAGGTGCGGCCGCCCGCTGATCCTGTCACCAGTGACCCGCACCGCCAGATTTGGCAGATCTGGGCCAGCCATCGTTGCAGCCTGCACCACCCGTCAAGCATGCTACGCCTCCATCGATACCGCCACCAGGAAGGAGCACCTACGCAGCCGCCGCTTCACCGCCGCTCACCCCGGGCATAAAAACCAAAGATCGAAGACCGAAACCGAAAAGACCGAACTTGAAAAGACCGAATAAAAAACGGTCTATGAAAATAACCGAACTTGTTTTATTCTGATCGGTCATGCTATGCACATGACCGAATAGCCCATATAGACCGATTAACAAAAGCCCATCCTATAAGGCCCATCCAGCCAGCCCAATGGTCGCACAAGAGACACAACTACAGAGTACACGACCTCTGTCTCATCCTCACTTCCCGATTCTTCTCTCGCATTGCTAACCCTAGCCGCCGACCGCTCCCGATGCACGCCACGCGCCCGTGAACGAAGATCGGCGCCCGAGCGGCGGCCCTGGCCGGTGAAGACCAGCGCCCGAGCAGTGGCCCTGGTAGGTGAAGAAAGGCGCCCCAAGCGGCAGCCCTGACCTGTGAAGACTGGCGCCCGCGCCGCCAACCCCAACCTCCAGTCAGTCGCTCCACCGCCTGCTACGCGACCGTCCGCCGCCGGTGCTCCACCTCCCGACGACTAGTTCAACAACTACAGTTCGGCACCACCACACATCCTCTTCCACACTATTCGCCGGCTAATCCTGCCCACTTTCGGTTCCCCACATCGCAACTGAAGGTGAGGTACTCCATCGCAGCTGAATGTATTGTTAGACAATACATGCCATTGCTTTGTGCCAAAAGTCAGCACTTGGAGACAACAAGTACAACTTTGTATTTGTGATTGCTTTGTGTCAAATGTTAGCAGCTTTAATACTTTAGTACTACACAGTAATGCATCTGTGCTTGTTTGCTGAAACGAGATATATACATGTTGTCCATTTCTTTTGTGATTTTATCATGTCAATGTTGTTTGTTTGACAGACCAATGTCCTCTTTTCTTGTAGATGTTTTCTATACCAGAATCTGAACATGATGAGGAATTGAATGAGAAAGATGATGCATTTATGAGTGTAGAGGAAGAGGCAGAGGCATATGCAGAAGTAGCAGCTGCAGAAGCAGGAGATGAATCTGTCTTACGTAGCATTATTAAAGATGAAGATGCCGAACCAACAATTGTTGAAGGTGTCAGTACTATGTTGTGGTGGTCTTTGTTGTTAGCTGCATGTGTATTCCATGGACTGGTGTTGCTTATTATATATCTTCTTACTTTCTGTCAAAATGTAAATGATTATGCATGCATGAATATTGTTGCTGGACCATGAATCATGAATTTTCTTACTTTGTGTCATATAAATCTTGTTACTTTCTGTTGAATATAAACATGTACTAGTACTTTCTGCTCCTAAATATAAATATGTATTCGTACTGGAAGTAACATGAATATGAGTTGCAGGAAATTAATTTGGTCTATTTGGTCGGGACCGAAGACCGAATATTAAAGACCAAAGACCAAATAGTGAATGATCGAAAAGACCAAAATTATTTCGGTCTTCAATTCTGGAAGACCGAATTCTTGGAAGACCGAAAAGACCGAACCGAACACCGAAAAGACCGAACGCCCGAGGCTACACCGCCGCGCTGCCGACCTGGCTACGTGCGCTGCAGCCACGGTGTCATGCGCGAGTGCTGCATCCCCCGCCCGTGGCTACACCGCGCTCTGCCTCGGCGTGGTTGGGGAGGAAGAAGGGACCCCGCCGCCGGCCACCATGAGGGCCTTTGCCCCGGCGGCTCCGGCCGGCGGCGGGAGAGGAGAAAGGAGCAAAGAGGGAGAAGGGGCGGGCTGGCGGCATCGTCACCCGAGTCCCCCGCGGGGACGACGCGGGGGCCTCTTTCTTTGTTGAGTATGCTCTGCTCCTCTCTGTTGTATATTGCTAAATTTATTCCAGGTTTGGTTGTTTACGACCAGAATGCTAACGTTTGCTAACGTTCAAGCTGTGAGAAAGAAAGCTAACTTAATTAGCACTGCCAGATTCATGCCATCATTTCACAAGTTTATAGTTATATTGCTATAATTGTCCATCATTTACATAATTGCATCAATCGCACACTGTGTTCTGCGGATTTACATAATTGCATTCTTAGTACCTTTTTATTCGATTCGTGCATTATTTTCTCTTATAATCTGTCAACAAGAGCAGAGTCTGCTGCTGGGGTATAAAATTACCTTTTCAGCTCAGGTTATTTGATAGATTGCATGTTTGCTTTTGCTTAGATTCGTTGTACTAGAAAGAATTAGTAATATTGTTTTGCTGAAAATTATCCTTTCATGCATACATGTAGATAAGGTATTGAACTCCCATTCTTATTTCTCATAGGCGCTATAATGACATGAAGGAAAGCCTTTTCATTTGCAAGTTGATAGAATGCACTGACCTATTCTGCCGATATTGTAGCATGTTCATTTTCACACAATCTCTCTTTCCTTCTCTAATATGTAGTTTTTAGTGTGTTACTTTGCCTTTTCCATTTGTAATACAAAAGTATTAAAACTTAATTGATTTGCATTTTACAAGATGGCAGTTCTTCTTTGAGTGCAGGGGTTCAAAGATGATTAGTGGTCATTAAGGTCGAGTGCTGAGTGGATGATATGCTAAGCTTAATCAACTATATGTAAAATTGTACTCCCTCCGTTCCTAAATATTTGTCTTTCTAGAGATTTCAGCAAGTGACTACATACAAAGCAAAATGAGTGAATCTACACACTAAAATATGTCTATATACATCCGTATGTTGTACCATTTGAAATGTTTAGAAAGACAAATATTTGGGAATGGAGGGAGTAGTTCAAAGGATACTCCATCTGTAAACGCGCAAGACTTCCCTTCAAAATTCATGTCCTCGGGTTGAACGCATTTGATTTGTAAGCACATATCAGTTGAAATATGATTTTGCAAGAAAAACACTATCCATTTTTGTACACATATCATAATCAAGTTCTTCCCCCTGCTGGATTTGTGCTACTAGCATATAATAATGTTCATGTAACAAAACTAAAATTAGAGAGCAAAGCAGTTACACACATGTAAAAAATCACGCTATATTCATGCATTATGTACATGTCATACAAATATACCAGCTAGATTAGTGCGCACAATACCGCCTAAGAGGCGCCACCCCCAGCCACTAGTTTGAATCATGTGCCACATATACGGCCTCTTGGGCTCACACTTGCGCCACAGATTATACTTGTAGTAACACAACAACTACAATCAACCACCACTGCTGCCGGTAAATCCAATGTCGAAGAGACGAGGGCAAAGCTAGCCACACCAATGGCCAATGAAAACAAACAACAGAACTTCTGTAGTTCAACAAACATCAGCAATTAAACGACAACACTGACCTGCGAAAACAAACAAAACACATGTTGTTCAACAAACATCAGCAATTAAACGACACCAGCAAGCTGTGAAAGCAAACAACGCAACACACATCGTTCAACAAACATCTTAAACTGAAAAGGTACAAGGACAGCAACATACAACACAACTAACTAATTAAGGTCGATCTAATAGCACAACTAAGTAATAACACTAACAATGAGCCAAGACGACGTGTATCGTCGTCTATGTCGGAACTTCAATATTTAGGACGCATCGACGGATCTTCTAATAAGATTAGAGACGGCCTAGGATGCGTTCCGCTTCTTGGCCTACTTCGTCGCTGTCGTCGTGGATGATGTCGTAGTGGTGGTCGGGGAGGTTGGCCCTTGGGTCGTCGTCGTTGAAGACATCGACCTGGACGTAGGCGTAGCCGTCGCGCTTGAAGCCGGCGAGGACCCCCTCGTCGTGGTCGCGCTGAGCCTTGATGGCGTCCATGGCCTCGCGGCACTCCTCGGGGAGGTTGGGCAGGGGAGGGCGCGGCTTCTTGTCCCACTCGAGCAGCCACTTGATGTAGCCGTTCCGATGGTCCATCTTCACCATCCTCTGCTCCTTGAACCCGTATCCATCAACCAGATACAGGTCGAGCCTCAACCAATCGGGGGTCGCAGCACCACCAGCAGGCGCCGCCTCTTTCTCCGTCTGGATCGAATCCTCCTTGTCAATCGGGATCGAAGCCTCCTTCTCCATGTAGATCGATTTCGTCGAAACCCTAGGTCTGGCGATCCCCTTCCCGATCTGGCTTGTGGGTTGCGGCGGTGGTGAGGCGTGATGGTGGGGTGGGGGAGGGGGCATACATATAGTTGCCCAAGCCCTAGCTCTGCTCGGAAACGGACTGAATCGTCACATGGGCTTTTACCACAGCCCCACCGATTTTATTGGGCTCGTTACGCCACTTACCTACGGCCCAAATCATCCTATTTAAAGCCCGTTGCACCACTTATATAGTCATATTGACGCACACCAGTTCAATATAAGTGGTCCGGCCCATCAGGGTAGCGCTTTCCTACACCAGCTCGGTTTCTTTCTATGTTTTTTCTGTGGCTTTTTCCAATGGGTTTTGTTTGTTTTTTTCTTCTAGGTTCTATTTTTAATTTTCATTATTTATTTGAATCATTTTCAAACACATGACCTTTTTCATAATTCACGAAAATCTTAAAATCCGTAAACTTTATCAAATTACGTGAACTTTTGAAATGTGCAAAGTATTTTCCAAATTAATAATTTTTCTCAAATGTGTGAGTTTTTTTCATATTTGTGATTGTTTTCCCAAATTTATGTACTTTTGCCAAATGCATGAACTTTTTTCCAAATTCATGAACTTCTGTTCAAATCCACAAAGATTTTCAAACCTTTGATTTTTATTTTTCAAATATGTGATTTTTTTAATCAAATTTTCGTACCTTTTCAAATTAAAAAATTACTACTTGCAAAAATACAAATCCAATTTTTTTTGCAAAATCGTAAACTTTTTTCAAAGTTGGGAACATTTTTTAATTTGTTAACTTTTTTTAATAGGTTAACTTTTTTCATGAAGATTTTTTAATTCATGAGCAATTTTTCAAAACCACGCACAATTTTTTCCATTTTTGTAAACTTATTTCATAATATAGTATTTTTTTGAAGTCAACTTCTTTTTTAGGGGTTGAAAGTCAACTATTGAACGACCAAACAGTCAACCATTGACTGGGGGAGCAAAAAAGTGGGGCGACAATCAATGATGCACGTTAGGCTCGTTGTTTGATGGGCCGGCCTACACCAATGAGCGCGTGAAACTTTTTAAGAATACACATCAAATATTTTTATTTTGGAAAAAACTGAAAGGTAAAAACCAAAGAGAAAAACATCCAACAACTAGTTCTTTCGGAAAAAGGCAAAAAATGCAAAAGTCTGGGTCATATGAATTGGGTCGGCCTATTGGCAGTGGCTTTCAGGCGCTGCCTGCACTTTTTGACGTCTGCGAGCGTCGAATATAAGGTCTTGACTTCCTAGAGGGCATTCCCCATCCGACAAGTGAGCAAGCTAGGGCATGGACTTTTTTCTTCTGTTCTTTCTTGATTTGTTTGGTTTTTCTTTCAGTTTTCCTCTTTCATTTCATTGTTTGTGTTTCCATGTTTTCGTAATTTGTTTTTCATTTCTCATATGTCAGGATCACTGTTGTGCTTCATCCCAGTGGGAGTACATGTGAGTTCACTTGTGTTGGTACTAAAACCGGTAGACCTCGGGGTAGAGGATCCCGAGCTATGGATCTCGGATCTATGGGTAACAAGAGACGAAGGGGTCACTATTTACCCAGGTTCAGACCCTCTCGAAGAGGTAATACCCTACGTGCTACTTTGTGATGATGATGTATCGAATACAAGCTTGATCTACCTCGAGACCATAACTTGTGTTCTAACCCTATGGCTAGGTGGTTGTAATTGTGACCGCGACCTCTATGGACTAAACTCCTCAGCTTATATAGACGTTGAGGGTAACTACGGTTACACATGGTCGGTTGCCCATCTAGGGAAAAGGCTAGCAGTGGCGTGGGGTTTTACCTTATCTGTAGCGCGGGCATCCGCGCTACTGATAAGACACTACAACTAAACTTTAGAAGTAGCGATGGTTTAACCGTGCTACTACTAACTTCACATAGCAGTAGCGTTCTTAGTAAAATGCGCTGCTGCTAATAGCAGCGCCTCTCTCCAGAGTGCGCTGCTGATAAAAGAACGATGCTGCTATGTGCATACCCGCGCTACTGCTAACTTTTCCTGTACTTTTTCTGGAGCATTTTGCCGCTGTATTTGTACAACTTCTATACAGTAGTCTCATCGTATGCTTTTATGATCATGATGAGTGGATTAGATTCGAGTGGAGGAAACATGGTGCAGATCGAAAGTACTACTAATCCGAACTTGATCACTTTAGTTTGATTAGTAGTACTTCCGATCTGCACCATGTTGTCTCAAGTTGAATTTAATCCACGTCTCTTTCACCCACTGATATATATACTCCCTCCATTCCTAAATATTTTTCTTTCTAGAGATTTCAACAAGTGACTATATACGGAGCAAAGTAAGTGAATCTACACTCTAAAATATGTCTATATACATCTGTATGTGGTAGTCCATTTGAAATCTCTAAAAAGACAAATATTTTGGAACCGAGGTGTTAACGCTCAAAAGTGGCACGTTTATAAAGAGTGGCTTGAAGCTATGTCAAGATTAATTCAAACATACTGTTGAAAGTCACCATGAGATGGCTCTCTTCAAGAAGATGAAAATGAATATGAAGATGGTCTAAAAGGGAGCTCGGATGTAAAAGTTATGACAAGTTCAGAGATGCTCATGTTGACACCAGATTAAAGAATGGCTAGGAACCCAATTAATATGGCTTCAAATGGAGAAAGTTTCCACGTGAAGGTTGTGCGACTCGTCGAAACGATCGATTTTGATATAAAGATCATCCCAATCCGAGGTCGTATACAAAAGTTAGAGCCCGCACAGCGCGACCCTTCAATGAGCAAAATATGACGCCCGGAACCAGACACATATGTGGGTATGTCTGATGAGCTGCGTGAATAATTAGCTGTTTTGCGCGAGCGATTTGACCCTCAAGATGACCTCTGATGAAAAACCATTCAACATGAAAGTTGTTCGTCTCGTCGAAACGGTCAAGAATGCTTTTGGACTCATTTCCATCCGAGGTTGTTTACCAGCACAAAAAAGACCCGCAAGGTGCAGCCAGTTTTAGACCGAACAGTTTTGGAAAGTTCGAATAAAACCAATCCGAATTTCACTACGGTTTTGGACGTGAATCCAAACATTTTCCTTGCACGGGAAGTCCAGCCGCCTCTTATATACCTAAGGGATGACGACCGATTAAACAACACACAATCGATCAAATCATCTACCACTTTTTATCTTTTATCTTTTCTCCTTAACCCTAGTTCTTCTTCTTCCTCGTTCTTCGTTCGTTCTTCTTCATTGCAGGGCGGTGAACCTCGAGGCCCTAGGGGCGGTCAGGCCGACCTAGGGCAGCCCATAGCCGACGTGCTCCCTGACGGGGTCCCTCCCGGGCGTGTGGCATTTCGGGTCTACAAAAGCGTCTACCATATTGCTGGCGTACCGCGCTTCCGGACGGGTCTCCTTCGACGTGAGCTGCGGTGCATCACCCTTGGCGTTGGAGGTCCATGGTGACGTGTTCGTGTGCGAACACACTTTTTCATGCCCCCCCTGTTTTTCGGCAAAGCTAGCGTGCCGAAAAACAACCTGTACCAAGTTTGTTCTAAGGACGATGTCAACACTCCATCGGCCATTTATATGTTCTTAGGACGATAAGTATATATCGTCCATGTCTTGTGTGAACTTTCTGATGCAAACTTGGGTGAAACCTTCTCAGCTTCATTAACAATCCAGTAATAAAGTTCCATAGATATGTATCTCAAGGTCATCCTCCGAACCATATTCTTCACCCTTTTGCTAGGATTTTGTAGATAATCAACAATAAACTTTCTCCAATCCTTACTTTCGCCTGCATAAAAATTTCATTAGTGGCCGAAGTTGTGGACTTCGGTTCGGCCTTACCTATGTTGACTAGACTAAGCATCGGCTATTGAGAGAAATATAATACAACATGATGGACATGGTAGCCGGATGCTTGCTATGCCAACTCTCTCCAATTGTCATGTCTAAATACATGAATTTTTTTTAATGCAACCCAAGGTAAATTTTGCATCTAGACATACCCCAAGATAAACTATAAGTGATTTGTCAAAACATTGATAACCATTGGATATTTGTTGCACTACTCATAATGAATCACCGAAAGCCTGAATATGTATAGCACCTATAGCAAGTAAAAGAGTCAATTCGAATAACAATGCATATTCAGCCTTGATTAATCGTGCATAAAAATATTCTAAGCGGCATAAGGCTTCAAAAATAGTACCATAAAGAGATATATAAACAACACCAACACTTTGGCCATTGCTATGAATTGAACCATCAAAACATAATCTCCATAGTACTAGAGAGATAAGGCTAATATCAATATGATGCATGACATTAATCTGATGTTTAGTAATAAAATCAGCTATTATTTGGCCTCTTATAGATCTCAAAGATGCATAAGCCAAATCATATCCAAACAAAGTATAAGCCCACTAACCAATTTTACAGCTACGAGTTGGTCTATGCAGCATATATTCAATGACATCGGTCATGATGTTTCAACTCCATTCAATCATAATATAGGCATACATATAAATTTCCATGAGCACGTACCTTGTCTCGCTCTCCAATAAAACTAAGGATGATGTTAGAATACTACCACTAGTAGAAAACCGGCCTTTTGTCCCGGTTCATAAGGGCCTTTAGTCCCGGTTCCTGAACCGGGACTAAAGGGTCGTTACTAATACCCTCACCCTTTAGTCCCGGTTCAAACCAGAACCGGGATAGATGGGCCTCCACGTGGCCTGTGCGCCGAGCCCAGGTAGGAGGGCCTTTGGTCCCGGTTGGTAGCACCAACCGGGACCAATAGACCTCCACGCGTCAGCATTTCTGTGGCT
>NC_057812.1:660420825-660426592 GCF_018294505.1 Triticum aestivum
GGTTTTTGGTTTTTTTTGAAGGGGGGGGGGGGTTGGGGGGGTTAATTTAGGTATTTCATATATTGTGTTAGATAGCTAATTAATAGAGAGAAGTGTCCTCTCTTATGTCCGTGCTTGGTCGACGCTACGTACTATACATACGTATAGAGAGGACTAGGCACGCTAACTAGCTAGTAAGCAAACGAAGGAAACAAAAGATCGTCATGAACATATATGCATACAGAGAGAAGTGATACCGACCACCTCTCCTTCTCCGAGAGATTGGTCGAACAACAAGTTCTCGTATATCTATCGTCCGACACTACCGGCTACATATATACAATAATTATCTTTTACAAATATAATCTCTTAAATTATGGACGCATGGTCCACATAGTATTCTCTGTCTTCAGCGATCACGTGGTCAAGAAAGAATGCCGCCAATTCCTCTTGAATTGCTCGCATGCGATCTGGTTCTAGGAATTCATCCCGCTGCCGAAACATCTAATTTGAAGAAGGGGGTCAATACATATATATATGAATGAATGAAACTCAACACAAATGATGGTAATAAACAAAAATTGTGAATATTATTTCTTACGCACTTCATGTTGTTTGTCAGAGTAGCCCCGCTCACAGGTCGTGTGGCGGATGGACTCGCAGACGTAGTATCCACAGAAATCATTCCCTTATTCCCGCCACAACCACTTTACAAGAAATAGAGGTCAATCAGACAGATAAGCAAGAATGCCAAATGGTATTGATGAAACTAGCGCTTGAATCAATAGCTAGGAGACGCGCGGAACATGGTACTATAGTACTTACTTTCGAGTATCTAAATTGTAGCTCCTTCGGGAGTCCCGGGGATTTTGTGCTGAATTTTCTCCAAACCCTGCCAGACAAAAGAAAACAATTACTTGATATCAGGAAATGAACAAATTTGCTGATATGGTGGATAATGATCGATTTAACTTACTTCTTGAGGATTTCAGTCATGTCCGCATACTCCTAGGGATCTTTTTGTTTCGAGTCCAAGATAGTTACTACTCCCTGCTCAAGCCTAATCTCCAGGAGAATATAGTGGAAACAGCGCACGCATGCATAACTCATCAATTACATTACTATAACCTGGACTAATATATAAGGGAAACCGAATATGCACAAGACAACACTCACTTGAAGTTGTAAGGAAAGAGTATTATATCTTTGTGTTCATTTATTTTGAATGATCGTATCAAGTTGGCGTCGGTTTCTGCGGCATGATCTTTAACCTGAACTGCATCTATGAGATTTGTGTTAATGAACCCAATATCACCGATTTGTCTTTTCTTCAATTCGGCGATCTTCAATCTGCATAATATAGTGAGGATAATTATAAATACATGCAATGAAAGAGCTGAGCTATATAGAGAGACTTAATGACAGAAGTAGTAGTACTTACAGACAGTAGCAGGTGACCATTGCTTTATCGAGGGCCAATTGATTGAAAAACTGATAGAACTCCTCAAATGGAACATGCAACAGTTCAATTCCAACGAGGTCATGCTCCTTTTTAACTCTCATATACAAAGTATTCCTCCCCCCAGACTCTCTGCAGGTTTTCATGTACCAATCATGCAATCTTCGCATCATCGTTGATAGAGATCTTTCATCTTTGACGAGAGGCTTCCCGTACTCGTATCTGTGTATCTGCACGTCCAGGAAATCATAATGTACATCGCCGGGCAGGTAATCGTCAAGATTGTTATAACCGGGCACCATCCTCGGATCGACGCTAGGCACCTTGAGCGGGGGGCACGATTGCTTTGCTTGTTCGCCGAGCTGGGCAATTTGTTTCCCAACTCGTCATTCTTTCATCCTTTGATCACTGACAGTACTTCCCGACTGCTCCGCTTCGGCAAATGCCTTTCCAATAATGCGCTCATAGTTGCCTTTCGGCGGAGACTTGGGTGGTTTTGCCAGGGCAGCCAGAGTGCGCTTCACTTTCACCGGATCTACCTTCTCCTTCGGAGGTGGATGTCTCTTTGCTTTCAACCCTTGAAACCAATCATCCACCTCGGTTTGCGTGATCCTCGCGTTCTCCTCCGGGGTCCTCTCGTATGGTAACTTCTCTGGAGTCTTCAGAGAAGGACCGAATCTGTATTTCCTCCCGCCTCTGGCTGTACTGCTAGACGCCGGCAGAGCAGACGGAGCGGCAGTCTTCTTGACTTGCTTACAAGGCGGAGGAGAAGGACTACGACGCGCCGGAGCAGCTGCCGGAGCGGCGGCGGGTCTCTTTCGCCCTTGCTGACAAGGCAGAGAAGGAGTAGGCTGGCTGCTCGGGCGCGCCGGCGCAGGCAGAGAAGGAGGCGGAGTGCCGCCACGCGCCGGAGAAGGAGCCGGGCGAGGGCCCTGATCGTCACTCACCGGAGGAGGAGGCGGTGGAGGAGGCGGAGTGCCCTGACTCGCCGGAGGAGGAGGAGGAGGCGGAGGCGTCCAGTTCGGAAGGTTGATGAGCTCCTTCCGCCATAGGCATGGAGTCTTCAGAGCAGAACCCAGCCGAGTCTCCCCTTCTCCGGTAGGGTGGTCAAGCGGGAGGTCCTCAAATCCCTCCATTATTTCATCCACCATCACCTTAGCATATCCTTCTGGAATCGGCTGGCAGTGAAAAGTTGCGTCGGGTTCATTAGAAAAAACAGAGCCAACAGCCGCCTTGACCTTCATATTCATCCATTGCGTCATAAGGTGGCAAATTTGAGCCTCCGTGATAGCATCCACGGGATAGCTGGCAGGAGCCGTCAAGACAAGCTCCGGCTAAAGCAGCTCGGTGGAAGCCACACTGCTTCTCCGCTGAGATGGCGGGGTAGCTTCAGGGGAAGCTTCGGCAGTTCGTTTGCTGCGATTTGCTTCTCGTTCCTCTATCCCGAGTACCCTTGCTTTAAGCGCCTGCAGTTCGGACTGCTGCACTTTCTTCCTCCTCTCCTGGCTTTTGTAACCGCCTACGTCCGGAAACCCAGCCTTCCACGGAATGGAGCCTGGCGTGCCTCGTGTCCGTCCGGGGTACTCAGGATTTCCGAGGGCCTTTGTGAGCTCGTCGTTCTCTCTGTCTGGAAGGAACATCCCTTTCTGCACTGCAGCGATATAGTACCGAAGCTTCTTCAAGGGTATGTAAAGTTGCTCATCCGTCCAAATGCACTTCCCTGTTACAGGGTCCAAGGTTCCGCCAGCCCCGAAGAACCAAGTCTGGCAACGGTCTGGCCAGCTCATTGTCTCTGGTTCAATCCCTTTATCAAGCAGATATTCTCAGCCTTGGCCCACTTAGGCCGGGCTACGAGGTAGCCACCTGACCCCGTGCGATGGTGAAGCTTCTTCTTCGCAGCATTTTTCTTGTTTGTCGCCGACATCTTCTTACTCTTTTCTGATGTCTTGTAGGCCACAAATGCAGGCCAATCATCTCTGATCTTCTCATATATGCCCTTGAATTCCGGTGTCTCTTTTTTCTCGACAAACCTATTCAGGTCATTCTTCCACCTCCTGAATAGGTCTGCCATCCTCTTAAGAGCAAAAGACTTGATTAATTGCTCTTTAACTGGCTTCTCCGGATCATCCTCTGGCGGTAGGGTGAAATTTGTCTTCAGCTCAGTCCAAAGATCATTTTTCTGCATATCATTGACGTAAGACACCTCAGGGTCTTCTGTAGCTGGCTTGAACCATTGCTAGATGCTGATCGGGATCTTGTCCCTAACCAGAACCCCGCACTGAGCAACAAATGCCTTGTTTTTTCGGATGGGTTCAATAGGTTGGCCGTCGGGCGCGATTGCTATGATCTCAAACCTTTCATCCGAGCTCAACTTTTTCTTCGTGCCTCGTCTCTTTACCTCAGTTGTGCTCGATCCGGAGGGCTAGGAAAAAGAGCAAAGACTTAATTAATATGTGTACATACCAAAACAATGAATGCAACAATTAGCTAGTCAGCACAGGCTTAACTAATATATATACCTGGCTGGACTCGGTTCGGTCACCGGAGCCGTCATCACGGTCTCCTTCTTGTACCGGCATTGGGTCACCGGAGCCGTCCTCACTTTCTTCTTCTTGCACCGGCATTAGGTCACCAGAGCCAGCTTCTTCACCCTCTCTTTCCAGAGTACCATCGGTGTCGTTGAGATACAACGAGACGGCATCACTTCCTTCTGTGATTATGTCCCTCAACATCGCTTCGTTTGCTTCGTCTCGGGCGGTGTCCATAGTTTCTACAAATATTTACAACATGGCAATTATTATTCAAACATGACAGATGGATATATTAGTGGCAAACATAGAACTAGCTAGCTAATCATAGTAAGGAATCATATATGTTAATTAGTGGCCTCGACGCTGCTTCTCTAGGGTTTGGGGTGGCCTCGACAACGCTTCAAGGGTTTGGGGTGGCCTCGAGAACGCTTCAAGGAGGGGGTAATATCGACCCCCCACATGTTGAAGCTATCGGGAGGGGGTATATCGACGACAACGACACTACATCTATGTCCCTCGATGACCCTCGTTCCCGATAAAAAAAAGAGGAAGAAGAAGAAAAAAAAGAGGAGAAGAAAGAATAGAGGAGAAGAACTCCTCTATTCTTTCTTCTCCTCTTTTTTTTCTTCTTCCTCTTCTTTTTTTATCCTCTTCGTCCTCTCATGTTCGAGAGGATCGCCGAGGGGTCGGGAGGTTGCCTAGTGCCGAGCGATGCTCGACCCCTCGAACCCTCGACCCTAGTTCCTGACCCTCGACCCCTCGGCGATCCTCGACACCCTCGTTCCCGATAAAAATTAAGAAGAAGAAGAAGAAGAAAAAGAAGAAGAAAAAGAGGAGAAGATCGAAGAAAAAAAAGAAGAAAAAAAAGAGGAGAAGAAGAAAGGAATAGTGGAGAGGAAGAGAAAACAGAATATTCTATTTTCTCTTCCTCTCCACTATTCCTTTCTTCTTCTCCTCTTCTTTTTCTTCTTTTTTCTTCTTCTTATTTATTTCTCCTCTTCTTCCTCTCCTCCTCTTCTCCTTTCTTCCTCTTCTTATTTCCTTTTTCCTCTCATTATTTTTCTTCTTCTTCCTTTCCTAGGTAGATATATAAAACTTTTCTAAAAATGTAACTTTTGCATATATACATGGAAAAAAATGTTATCGGGGAGGGGGTATATCGACCCCCCCTCGACCCTCTCTTCCTTCTTCTTCCTTCTTCCTTCTTCCTCTTTTCTTCTCCAACACAAAACACATCTCATCTCATCTCATTTCATCCAAAAATAATTCTTTGCATATGAACATTTTTTTAAATATTAATGAGCATATGAACATACATATCACCAAAAATAGACCTTTTTCTTGGTAACAAAAAAAATGCAAAAACGAGCATTATACAGCATATACAGAGCATTATACAGTGAACATACATACATACATACATACATACATACATACATACATACATACATACATACATACATACAGTGAGCATATACATAGCATTATACGGCGACGACGATGATAGTTGGTGGTGGCGCGCGCTTACGGATGACGTGCGGGGACGGCAATGAGAAGGAAAGGGGAGGAGGCAGGGGCTCACAGCGCGGGGAGCGGTCGAGGTTGCCGGCCGGAATCGGTGCGGCGGCGGACGAACGGCCTCGGGGACGGGTCGCGGGAGCCGGCGTGGTGCTTCCCTGCAGCGACGGCGATGACGAGCGTGGGCGACGGCGACGGCGATGACGGGCGCGGGCAACGATGACGGCGTCGGCGGGGGCGGCGCGGGCGGCTTCGGGGCAGCCTGGCGGCGACGGGCTGC
>NC_057812.1:660426878-660484844 GCF_018294505.1 Triticum aestivum
GAGGCAGCGGACGACGTCGATCTGGACAGCCTGGCGGCGTCGATGAGCTCGGCGTCGTCGGGCGGGCCGGGGGGCAACTGGCGATGAGTTCGTCAAATTTTCCTAAGTGCTACTTATATACCCAGGCCATTGGTCCCGGTTCGTAGCACCAACCGGGACCAATGCCCCCCTTTAGTCCCGGTTGGTGCCACCAACCGGGACCAAAGGTCCCTTTTCAGCAGCCCAAAGGGCGGGAAGCGGCGGCCTTTGGTCCCGGTTGGTGGCACCAACGGGGACTAAAGGGTGGCATTAGTCCCGGGTCGTAGCACGAACCGGGACGAATGCCCCCCTTTAGCCCCGGTTGGAGCCAACAACCGGGACCAAAGGCCTGTGCTGCCCCGAACTCAAATATTTAGTCCCACCTCGCTAGTTGAGAGGGAGGCGCACCTGTTTATAAGGTGCGGTGCGCCACCCCTCTCGAACACCTCTCTAAAGCAGGCTTTCGGGCCTAACACTGCAATCTGTGCCTGTGGGCCTACTGGGCCTCCCGCGGGCCTGAATCCCGGCCCATGGTAGGGTTTCTAGCTGTATTCAGGCCGTGGGGGCCCAGTAGGTGGCACTTTTTTTGTTTTTTTGTTTCTACCTAGAACTAAATACTTATTGTTGCTATATTTATTTATTTTTCTAGTTTTTTTGTTTTCATTTCTGCATTATTTATTTTCTTTTGTTTCTTGCTTTATTTTTTAATTCTTTTAGCTTTTAGTTTTAGAAAAATTATAAACTTTCTGTTAGTGCCATTAGTTTTCAAATTTGAAAACACTTTTTTAGTTTTTTTGTTTTCTTTGTTGCTTTATTTATTTTATTTTGTTTCTTGCTTTATTTTTTAATTCTTTTTGCTTTTAGGTCAGCAAAATTATAAACTTTCTGTTAGTGCCATTAGCTTTAGAAAAAATATGTCACACCCTAGCTAGTTCATGCATTAGAGTGTTGCATCATGTTTACTCTTTCATCAGAAACTTGAAATGGGGATCTGTGAAACCCTCAGAACCATTTTGAAAATGACCCAAATAAAAATTTCTCCAAAAGGGTCCAAGAAAATGCTCATGTTGCTCTCTGAAAATATTGGACAGAGATAAAAATCAAACCAATATTTTTAGTGGCTCATGGACATTTATTTTGGGCATTTGGAATTAATGCATAAATACTTGCATTGGAAATATATTAATTATATATATTAATATATGTCCAAATATTATGCCAACTATAAAGGAGCTCTGGAATAATATATCTAGCCCCTGCAAAAATTGGCATAAGTTAAATAAATGATTTAATATATTATTTAAATCAAAACAAATGTCAGAAATTAGAAAACAGAAAAAGAAATAACAGGAGGAGCTTACCTGGGCTCCTCCCTGTGCGGCCCAGCCAGCTGGCCGGCCCAGCAAGCCAGCCCAGCCCACCACCGCCGTCGTCCTCCTGGCGCCAGTCGGCCAGGCGTGTGGCCGGCGCGCGCGCACGGCCGGAGCGCCACGCCACCAGCCCGTCTGCCTGCCTCCCCCGCCAGCGCGACGCCGCGGTGCTTCTTCTCGGTGCCGCCCCGATCCCCTGGCCTTATCCCCCTCTCTCTCCCGTGCTCCCTCCCTCTCTCTCTCTCACGGCCGAACACCACCGTCGCCGCCGTTCGCCATTGCCACCGTCTCCGACCACCCCTCGCTCCCCCGACTAGCTCAGGAGCTCCGCCTCGACTCCCTCTTCCTCCCCACCGCTCCACAGGTCTCCGGAAGCCCTGCATCGCCGCCACGTCGCCGTTCCCCTCTTCGGGCTCCGACCGTCGTCGCCGTCGAATTCGCCGTCACCAGTGCGTCCCCGAGCCCGCTAACCATCCCTGCAGCTCCGCGGTGAGCCCCCGGATCGTTTCCCCCTTCTCCCCTGGTCTCTTTCGACCTCTAGGCCCTAGCCCCACCGTGGCCGAGAGCTCCACGCCGCCGGCGATGTCGTCGTCGTGGCCACGGTCGCCGTAGCGCCCAACCGAGCAGACCATCGTGCTCCACACCTCACTAGGAGCACGTAGCACGCACCAACACCTCCCCTAACACCCTGCAACGCCGATTCCGACCGCACCCGAACTCCGGCCGCCGCAGCCGAGCTCGCCGCCGTCAACTCCGGCCACCCCGAGCCCAACCACCACCACCAATAGTCGCGGCTCAACCTCAGCAACACGTAGATGCCTTCCGCCGTCCATTTGGTTGCCGGAATGGCAAAAAGCACTTTCGCCGCCGTCTCGGACCTCGCCGGCGTCATGTCGCCGGTGGGGTTTGACTTGTCCAACCTGGGGTTTGACCCCCCAGGGTCACTGACGCGTGGGCCCTGTCGGCCAGGTGGTTAGATTAGCGCTAACTACTGTTAGTCAACCCCCCCCCTGACACTGACAGTGGGCCCCAGCGCCACTAATCCCTAATTAGGATTAATTTAAACCTGTTAAACCCCCCTGTCACTGACGTGTGGCCCCCACACGTCAGGTTTGACCTCAGCCAGCCGCAGTTGACCACTGACGTCATGCTGACGTCATGCTGGCGCAATAATTATATTTCTGGATTTAATTTAAATCAGGAAATTCCAGAATATTATTTAAACTTCAAAAATTCATAACTTTTATTCTGTAACTCCAAATTGGACAAATTATATATGAAAAATGATCAGAAAAATCCAATCTATCCATCTGTACTATTTTCATGCATGATCAAACAAGTTAAATTGATGTTTAAGCAGAACAAGGAAAAGCACTTTAAAAGGCCATATTTGAATTTGAAATTTGAATCTTTGATTCAAATTTGTTCAAACCCTTCTGGTTTTAGTTGCATTAGCCCAACACACTCATATTGCCATGTTTCATGCATGCATCATATTGTTGCACATTGTTTGGTGATGCTTGTGTATCGATGTCCTTTGCGACAGGTTCTGCCTCCGAGGAGTACCGTGATTACCCTAACGAAGAACCGTATCAGTGCATCGAACCATCAGGCAAGCAACCAACCATTTGATCATATCGATACAATCCCATGTTCTCGCTCCTGCTCTCTTTTACTGCATTAAGACAACGCGATTCAAACTGCTGTGTGCTACGGTAGTTGAACCCATTTCCTCTGCATGACCTGTCATTGCCACAGTAACTAGATGAAACCCACTAGCATGTGTAGGAGTTGATTGAGCCATATGTATGTGTTGTTCCTACCTTGCTATGCCTGCTATGCTTAGAGTCGTGTCAGGTCTGGTTCATCCGGGTGATGAGCTAGAGTGAAATGTTATGTCGGTAATGAGAGTGGTGTGGTGAACACGATTTGGTAAAGGTATCGATGAGAGGCCATGTAGGAGTACATGGTGGGTTGTTTCATTGAAGCCGACCTTAAGCACTGAGATCTGTATGTGTGATTTAAGAATCAGCTACTACCATGCATTGGGCCCGAAACCAATGGACCCTCTCGGCTTCTTATTCACCCTAGTTCTCCGTCCAGGAGTTGCAAGTAGTTTCTGGTGTTTGTAGCCTACTGGAGGCCGTGGACAGCGCTGACCGTAGGGGTGGGCTGTGATGCGGTAGGTACGTGGCACGGTGTACCGAATACCCGTTAGGTATCTCGGGAACCCTGTTCACATCGTTCGGGGCCGTATGGGAAACCTCGGCCGGACTCCCTGCGGATGGAACCTGAATAGGCGATAAACCTGGACTGGAGGCTTAGGTGATTAGGTAGGTCGTGGCCGACACCCACGTTGGGCTTCCGCTTGAAGGTTGCCGAGTACATGTCGTGTAAACGACGGTAAGTGGTGAGAGCGTGTATGAAGAAGTACACCCCTGCAGGGTTAACATGATCTATTCGAATAGCCGCGTCCGCGGTAAAGGACTACTTGGTTGCCTATACAGTTCATAGACAAGTAAATGGAAACTACTAAAAGCCTCAAGATAAGTGTGAGTGCCGAGGATGGCTCTTCCGTAGGAAGACGGAGGTGGATCCTCGGTAGTGTATTGAAGTGGTGAGTAGTGGACTCGTGTGCGCAAAACCATTTCAAGTTGGAGTATCGTAGGATAGCCTAGCCAAGAGTCAAAGCTGGCTTGCTGCAATAACTCCACCAACCCTTCTTGATACTATGCATGTATGTAGGATCTGATGTAAGTCTTGCTGAGTACCTTTGTACTCATGTTGCTATAATCTACATTTTTACAGAAGACGCTGCAACCCCTTCTGATGGGTTCTATGTAGACGTTGACATCAACGAGTAGGCTAAAGACCCAGGTGGTGACCCTGAGCTTGTGAAGGACCACGTAGTATAGCTAGGCTTTCCAAGCCTCTTTTATTTTACTAGTTGTCTGTACTCAGACAAGTTACTTCCGCTGCTGGTTTGTATGACTGTATGACTTGTATGTTGGGTCGTGAGACCCGTACCTTTGTGTATGTTATGTATGGCTCCCTGAGCCTTAAATAAAGTACTTGTGTCATAGAGTCATGTTGTGATGCTTCGTTGTATTTGCACATATCGAGCATATTGTGTGTATGATTGAAATGCTTGGTATGTGTGGGATCTGACTATCTAGTTGTTTATCTTTAGTAGCCTCTCTTACCGGGAAATGTCTCCTAGTGTTACCGCTGAGCCATGGTAGCTTGCTACTGCTCTGGAACACTTAGGCTGGCCGGCATGTGTCCTTCTTCGTTCCTGTGTCTGTCCCTTCGGGGAAATGTCACGCTTTGAGTACCGGAGTCCTGTTAGCCCGCTACAGCCCGGTTTACCGGAGTCCTGCTAGCCCAGTGCTACAGCCCGGACCCACTTGCTGATGACCGACACGTTCGAAGCTGGGTCATGGATGCCTGTCCCTGTAAGTCTGTGCCACTTTGGGTTTACGACTAGTCATGTCAGCCCGGGCTCTTTATCATATGGATGCTAGCGACACTATCATATACGTGAGCCAAAAGGCGCAAACGGTCCCGGGAAAAGGTAAGACGACACCCGTGGGAATACCGTGCGTGAGGCCGCAAAGTGATATGAGGTGTTACCAGCTAGATCGATGTGACATCGAGTCGGGGTCCTGACAGCGTTGGCATCAGAGCCGGACTGCCTGTAGGTTCTCCAAGCCAAACTGGTCGATGTTGAGTCTAGAAATTCTTTAGTTATATGTAGGGGAATTGTTTGTGGGTTGGAACGTAAGGCTCTTTTTACTCCTTATACCTTATGACTTTCTGATCTGAGTCAGTCCATTCTTCCACCGGGGGTTAAGGAATTAGGATCTGTTCTCTCTATCAGGATCACGAGTTACTAATCAGTAGTACCTTATAAGTTTGATGGTTACCAGCCTAGTTCAGTTCTACTACCACATTATGTTGTTAGAATGGTTTCAGAACTTTGATATGATGATGTTGAGTATGTACGAAATCCTTTGTCAAATGTCTCAAATCCTTTTTGAGCATTTACAGCTGTTATGCTGCCGAAATTTTGCTAGAAATTCTAATGCCTTTGCATTATGATTATGCTTTCAGATGGCCACTCGCGACCTCAATCAAGTGGTTCGCCTGACTCGATGCCTAGATGTACCCGGCCATACTGCTAAGTTGGTCAGGGTAATGACTGAGGCTGGATACCGCTGGTATCCTGAGTACACGGTCGAAGAGCAATTCCGGGATTTTAATCAAAGCCAGTATCTCTGCACTGTCAGGATATTTCCATCTTATCCTGGATCCACCGAGCCTCTTCACTGCTCCTATGGACTCGGGGTTACTATTGAGATGGCTGTGCAGGACGCCGCCTACTCTATGATGACCATTATGCGAGTCAGATCTGGTTTATTTCGGGACTCTGATTTCCGGTATATGCCAGGATCACTTCCGGGAGCACAAGGGTATCTCCAGGCTATCTATGCTGACTCCACTCAGGAGGATTCACGGACTCGCACCACTGCTGAGATGCTCGAGGATAAGGACCGTGAAAATCGGGCCTTAAGGTTAGAGCTCTTCAATACCCGTGCTGACCACTGGGCCACTTTGACTCGGTTCGCACCGGCGGTGCAAGCTGGATATTCAGATATGCGCGATCTCTATCCTGTGAGATCTGCTCTGCCGGACGTGATGGTTTGGCGTGATGTAGGAGGCATCACCCCACCTCGCGGTCCCCGCAGGCCACCGTTTGTTGGTCCAAGGCCTCATCCTAGCCCCTATGGTCCACAAGCTCCGCGAGACCGTCTGTTTCCGGATGATCATGTTGAACTTCCAGGCTATGGAGGTGACTTCTACGAGGACTACTACGGATCGGTCTGAGTTAGTGGTAGTATCACTAGTTCGCACTAGCTGTGTCGTCTATCGTCCTGCGTGACTCGTGGGATATGACCTAGTTTGTACTCTTCCGGAGGTGTAGAAAAATAATGTATAGGAGCTTGGAATGCCTCCGATGAGATGTAATCCTCTTTTCACCGTAATAGTACTTTGTTTGGTCTTGTACTAAACCCTGTATGGTGTGTATGACGATGGAATAAAGAAGCAGTTTCTGTATCTACCATGTCATACGGATGATCATCTTGCATTTCGAGTTATTCCTTACATTATGTATCCTATGTCGGAATTTTATCATCCTGACTAAATCATTGTCTTGTTTACCTAGGATGGTCAACACGCGCGCTAACCCTGCTTCCCAAGAGCAGGCCGAAGGCAGTGAAGCCAGGAATGAAAATCTGCCTCATCCTCCTTCACTAGCCGAGGTTATGATGGAAGCTGAGAGAAACAAGCGGGAGACCAACCGTTTGTTGGAGCGTATTGAACAGAATACAGCACACCATCAGAGGGCTAACGTGGTGTCACTCAGTGATTTTATCAAATTGCATCCACCCACGTTCCACCACTCCGTCGAGCCTCTCGACGCTGATGACTGGCTTCGCAGTATCTCTCACAAACTGCGTTCCGCGCTGGTAGCGGAGGCTGACAAGGTCACCTTTGCTGCATATCATCTTGAAGGCCCCGCCAGTCTATGGTGGGAGAATTATGGAGCTATGCGCCCAGCGGGCCATGTCACTACTTGGGCTGAGTTCAGCGAGGCTTTCCGTGAACATCACATTCCGGAGGGTCTCATGGACCGTAAACGTGAAGAATTTTGCAGTTTCACCCAAGGCCGACTTTCTGTGGATGCCTATAGCAGGGAGTTTGGTAATCTCGCCCGATATGCAACTGAGGAAGTGTCTACTGACGCCAAGAAGCAAGCAAGGTTCCGTAAGGGCCTTAGTCCTGAGCTTCGCCGCGACCTCCGTCTGCATGAGTGCACATCTTTTTCGAAACTTGTCAACAAAGCCATCAGTGCTGAAACTGGTCAGACTGACTATGACGCAACACGCAAGCATGGACGTGACATGGGTTCCTCATCCGGTGCTGGTCCTCAGAAGCGCCGCGTGTGGGTGCCCAACAC
The DNA here is from genome assembly GCF_018294505.1 of Triticum aestivum. Taxonomy (NCBI): domain Eukaryota; kingdom Viridiplantae; phylum Streptophyta; class Magnoliopsida; order Poales; family Poaceae; genus Triticum; species Triticum aestivum. Next base: position 660,434,289 of record NC_057812.1, read on the forward strand.
CGCCCTGCCACCCAGGTTCACACCGAGGCCATCTTTCCAGGCGCCTCGCCCCGTTCAACAGTCTGCTCCAGCCAAGCCCTATGGGGGTCCAACCAATAATGCTCCTCCACGTACCAGTTCTGTGACTTGTTTCAAATGTGGGGAATCTGGTCACTATATGCGTGAGTGTCCCCAGACCAACCCCAATCAATCTGCTAAAGCTGTTGGCCGTGGCAAGCCGACAGGGAAAGTGTTCCACGCCAAGCCGGTCACCGCTTCACGTGGCCATGTCAACTGTATCTCTGCCGAAGAAGCTCAAGAGGATCCCAACGTCGTTCTCGGTACGCTTCTTGTTAACTGCCACCCGGCATCTGTTCTTTTCGATACAGGAGCCTCTCATTCTTTTATATCCGAAAATTATGCTCGTTTGCATAACGTCGCATTCTGTGATATGCCAACCTCTATGGAAATTCAACTCCGGGATCCAAATGGCAAACCTCTAGGGTAAGCCATGGAAATGAAATCCAAGTCGACAGACTTGTTTTCCTCGCATCTTTGATAGCCCTTAGAGCGTCAGATATTAATATGATTTTGGGTATGGACTGGATGTCAGCTCATCAAGCCAAAATTGATTGCTTCTCTAGGACTGTTCAACTCACCCATCCTTCGGGGAAGATAGTCAATGTCTTGACCCGAATAGCCAAGCGACAATTATATTCTCTTAACGCCAGCCCTTTGCCAGACCTTGAGGACGTTCCGGTAGTCCGTGACTTCCCGGATGTCTTTCCAGAGGAATTGCCAGGTGTTCCACCTGACAGGGATGTTGAGTTCGTAATAGACCTCATTCCAGGAACCGTTCCGATTGCTAGAAGACCCTATAAGATGGCACCCTAGAACTAGCCGAGCTTAAGAAACAACTCGATGAGTCCTTGAAAAAGGGTTTCATCCGACCTAGTTCATCTCCGTGGGCTTGCCCCGTCCTATTCGTCAAGAAGAAGGATGGTACGGACCGGATGGTTGTAGATTACCGACCTGTCAATTTGGTCACAATCAAGAACAAATATCCACTTCCCAGGATCAACGATCTGTATGATCAGCTCGCTGGATCCTCAGTCTTCTCCAAGATGGATTTGAGGTTGGGCTACCATCAAATCAAAATCAGAAACGGGGACATTCCTAAAACGGCCTTTGTTACTCGTTATGGCCAATACGAGTACACCGTCATGTCCTTCGGTTTAACCAACGCTCCAGCCACCTTTTCTCGGTTAATGAACTCAATCTTCATGGAGTATTTGGATAAATTCGTCGTAGTTTATCTCGATGATATACTCATCTACTCCAAGAACGAGGAAGAACATGCCGAACATTTAAGGCTAGTGTTGAAGAAACTTCGAGAGCATCGCCTTTATGCCAAATTTTCAAATGTGAATTCTGGTTGTCAGAAGTGACCTATCTGGGTCATGTAATATCTGGTAAAGGTATTGCTGTTAACCCTGAGCGAGTTCAAGCCGTCCTTAATTGGACTCCACCTGAATCGGTCAAGCAAGTTCGGAGTTTTCTAGGCTTAGCGAGCTATTGCCGTCGCTTTGTCGAGAACTTCTCCAAAGTTGCTAAACCTCTAACCGAACTCCTCAAGAAAGATAAGAAGTTCGAATGGACTCCACAATGTGAGCACAGCTTTCAGGAACTGAAAAGACGCCTGACCTCTGCTCCCGTACTGGTACCGCCAGACTTCTCCAAGGACTTTGTTATCTACTGCGACGCCTCGCGACAAGGACTAGGTTGCATTCTTATGCAAGATCGACACGTAATTGCTTACGCTTCACGGCAATTGCACCCACATGAGGAGAATTATCCTACTCATGATCTAGAGCTTGCAGCCGTAGTCTATGCACTTAAGACCTGGCGACATTACCTCCTCGGTAATCGTTGCGAAATATTCACTGATCACCAAAGTCTGAAGTACATTTTCACCCAACCGGATTTGAATCTCAGGCAGAGACGTTGGGTTGAATTGATCACAGACTTCGACTTAGGAATAACCTACACCCCAGGGAAAGCCAACGTCATGGCTGATGCGCTAAGTCGTAAATCTTATTGTAACAACCTGATGTTACAACAAAGTCAACCGCTTCTCCATGAGGAATTTCGGAAGCTTAACCTTCACATTGTACCTCAAGGTTTTCTTTCCACCTTGGTGGCAAAACCTACCCTTACGGATCAAATTATCAAAGCACAGAAGGTAGATCCGGGAATCTCCCGCATCAAGAGAAACATTCAGAAAGGAATTGCGAATTGCTTCTCCATTAATGATCAAGGGGTCGTATACTTCGGGAATCGACTAGTGGTTCCCAAAGTGCGCAACCTGAGGCGTTTGATCCTTAAGGAAGCTCATGAATCTCCTCTCACCATTCATCCCGGTAGTACTAAAATGTATCAGGACCTACGCCAGAGGTTCTGGTGGACTAGGATGAAGAGAGAAATTGCTCAGTATATTGCAAATTGCGACGTCTGTCGTCGTGTAAAAGCAGAGCATCAACGGCCTGCTGGCACCCTTCAACCCTTAGCTATTCCTGAATGGAAATGGGATAAAATTGGTATGGATTTCATTACCGGTTTTCCCAGGACCAAGAGAGGGAATAATGCTATTTTCGTCGTGGTCGATCGTCTTTCCAAAGTAGCCCATTTCTTACCTGTTCGTGAGAGTATAACCGCTAGTCAGCTGGCAGATTTGTACATCTCCCGAATAGTGTCCCTCCATGGTGTTCCTTTGGAAATTAACTCGGATCGAGGAAGTCTTTTCACCTCTCGATTTTGGGAAAGTTTCCAAAATGCTATGGGAACTCGTCTCTCCTTTAGCACCGCTTTCCACCCTCAGTCGAGTGGTCAAGTGGAACGCGTCAACCAAATTCTAGAAGACATGCTTCGAGCCTCCGTTATCTCTTTCGGAATGGACTGGGAGAAGTGCCTTCCATTTGCCGAATTCGCTTACAACAACAGCTATCAATCTAGCTTGGGTAAAGCCCCTTTTGAAGTTCTCTATGGACGACGATGTCGAACACCCCTTAACTGGTCAGAGACCGGGGAAAGACAATTCTTTGGCCCGGATATGATTCAGGAAGCAGAAGAACAAGTTCGTATCGTTCGTGAAAAGTTGAAAACAGCCCAATCTCGTCAAAAGAGTCAATATGACCGAAAACATAAGGCTATGACTTTCGAGGTTGACGAGAAGGCTTATCTTCGGGTCACCCCTCTGAAGGGAACCCATCGTTTCGGTATCAAAGGCAAATTGGCTCCTCGTTACATTGGACCTTTTCGCATTCTCGCCAAACGAGGAGAAGTTGCCTACCAGTTGGAACTACCTCCGCACCTCTCCAGAGTTCACGATGTCTTCCACGTTTCTCAACTCAGGCGTTGCTTCTCGGATCCTATCCGTGAAGTGGACCACGAAACGCTTGATCTCCAAGATGATCTTACATATCGAGAGTACCCCATTCGTATCCTCGATCAAGCCGAACGTACCACGCGACGTCATAATATCAAGTTTCTCAAGGTTCAATGGTCGCACCATTCTGAGGATGAAGCAACTTGGGAAAGGGAGGATCGTCTTCGACTCGAGTATCCCGCCTTCTTCCCGGAGGAACCCAAATCTCGGGACGAGATTCTTTTGAGTGGGGGTGAGTTATCACACCCTAGTTAGCCATGCATTAGAGTGTTGCATCATGTTTACTCTTTCATCAGAAACTTGAAATGGGGATCTGTGAAACCCTCAGAATCATTTTGAAAATGACCCAAATAAAAATTTCTCCAAAAGGGTCCAAGAAAATGCTCATGTTGCTCTCTGAAAATATTGGACAGAGATAAAAATCAAACCAATATTTTTAGTGGCTCATGGACATTTATTTTGGGCATTTGGAATTAATGCATAAATATTTGCATTGGAAATATATTAATTATATATATTAATATATGCCCAAATATTATGCCAATTATAAAAGAGCTCTGGAATAATATATATAGCTCCTGCAAAAATTGGCATAAGTTAAATAAATGATTTAATATATTATTTAAATCAAAACAAATGTCAGAAATTAAAAACAGAAAAAGAAATAACAGGAGGAGCTTACCTGGGCTCCTCCCTGTGCGGCCCAGCCAGCTGGCCGGCCCAGCAAGCCAGCCCAGCCCACCACCGCCGTCGTCCTCCTGGCGCCAGTCGGCCAGGCGTGTGGCCGGCGCGCGCGCACGGCCGGAGCGCCACGCCACCAGCTCGTCTGCCTGCCTCCCCCGCCAGCGCGACGCCGCGGCGCTTCTTCTCGGTGCCGCCCCGATCCCCTGGCCTTATCCCCTCTCTCTCTCCCGTGCTGCTCCCTCTCTCTCTCTCACGGCCGAACACCACCGTCGCCGCCGTTCGCCATAGCCACCGTCTCCGACCACCCCTCGCTCCCCCGACTAGCTCAGGAGCTCCGCCTCGACTCCCTCTTCCTCCCCACCGCTCCACAGCTCCCCGGAAGCCCTGCATCGCCGCCACGTCGCCGTTCCCCTCTTCGGGCTCCGACCATCGTCGCCGTCGAATTCGTCGTCTCCAGCGCGTCCCCGAGCCCGCTAACCATCCCTGCAGCCCGCGGTGAGCCCCCGGATCGTTTCCCCCTTCTCCCCTGGTCTCTTCCGACCTCTAGGCCCTAGCCCCACCTTGGCCGAGAGCTCCACGCCGCCGGCGATGTCGCCGTCGTGGCCACGGTCGCCGTAGCGCCCAACCGAGCACACCATCGTGCTCCACACCTCACTAGGAGCACGTAGCACGCACCAACACCTCCCCTAACGCCCTGCAACGCCGATTCCGACCGCACCCGAACTCCGGCCGCCGCAGCCGAGCTCGCCGCCGTCAACTCCGGCCACCCCGAGCCCAACCACCACCACCAATAGTCGCGGCTCAACCTCAGCAACACGTAGATGCCTTCCGCCGTCCATTTGGTTGCCGGAATGGCAAAAAGCACTTTCGCCGCCGTCTCGGACCTCGCCGGCGTCATGTCGCCGGTGGGGTTTGACTTGTCCGACCTGGGGTTTGACCCCCCAGGGTCACTGACGCGTGGGCCCTGTCGGCCAGGTGGTTAGATTAGCGCTAACTACTGTTAGTCAACCCCCCTGACACTGACAGTGGGCCCCAGCGCCACTAATCCCTAATTAGGATTAATTTAAACCTGTTTAACCCCCCTGTCACTGACGTGTGGCCCCCACACGTCAGGTTTGACCTCAGCCAGCCGCAGTTGACCACTGACGTCATGCTGACGTCATGCTGGCGCAATAATTATATTTCTGGATTTAATTAAATCAGGAAATTCCAGAATATTATTTAAACTTCAAAAATTCATAACTTTTATTCTGTAACTCCAAATTGGACAAATTATATATGAAAAATGATCAGAAAAATCCAATCTATCCATCTGTACTATTTTCATGCATGATCAAACAAGTTAAATTGATGTTTTAAGCAGAACAAGGAAAAGCACTTTAAAAGGCCATGTTTGAGTTTGAAATTTGAATCTTTGATTCAAATTTGTTCAAACCCTTCTGGTTTTAGTTGCATTAGCCCAACACACTCATATTGCCATGTTTCATGCATGCATCATATTGTTGCACATTGTTTGGTGATGCTTGTGTATCGATGTCCTTTGCGACAGGTTCTGTCCCCGAGGAGTACCGTGATTACCCTAACGAAGAACCGTATCAGTGCATCGAACCATCAGGCAAGCAACCAACCATTTGATCATATCGATACAATCCCATGTTCTCGCTCCTGCTCTCTTTTACTGCATTAAGACAACGCGATTCAAACTGCTGTGTGCTACGGTAGTTGAACCCATTTCCTCTGCATGACCTGTCATTGCCACAGTAACTAGATGAAACCCACTAGCATGTGTAGGAGTTGATTGAGCCATATGTATGTGTTGTTCCTACCTTGCTATGCCTGCTATGCTTAGAGTCGTGTCAGGTCTGGTTCATCTGGGTGATGGGCTAGAGTGAAATGATTATGTCGGTAATGAGAGTGGTGTGGTGAACACGATTTGGTAAAGGTATCGATGAGAGGCCATGTAGGAGTACATGGTGGGTTGTTTCATTGAAGCCGACCTTAAGCACTGAGATCTGTATGTGTGATTTAAGAATCAGCTACTACCATGCATTGGGCCCGAAACCAATGGACCCTCTCGGCTTCTTATTCACCCTAGTTCTCCGTCCAGGAGTTGCAAGTAGTTTCTGGTGTTTGTAGCCTACTGGAGGCCGTGGACAGCGCTGACCGTAGGGGTGGGCTGTGATGCGGTAGGTACGTGGCCGGGTGTACCGAATACCCGTTAGGTATCTCGGGAACCCTGTTCACATCGTTCGGGGCCGTATGGGAAACCTCGGCCGGACTCCCTGCGGATGGAACCTGAATAGGCGATAAACCTGGACTGGAGGCTTAGGTGATTAGGTAGGTCGTGGCCGACACCCACGTTGGGCTTCCGCTTGAAGGTTGCCGAGTACATGTCGTGTAAACGACGGTAAGTGGTGAGAGCGTGTATGAAGAAGTACACCCCTGCAGGGTTAACATGATCTATTCGAATAGCCGCGTCCGCGGTAAAGGACTACTTGGTTGCCTATACAGTTCATAGACAAGTAAATGGAAACTACTAAAAGCCTCAAGATAAGTGTGAGTGCCGAGGATGGCTCTTCCGTAGGAAGACGGAGGTGGATCCTCGGTAGTGTATTGAAGTGGTGAGTAGTGGACTCGTGTGCGCAAAACCATTTCAAGTTGGAGTATCGTAGGATAGCCTAGCCAAGAGTCAAAGCTGGCTTGCTGCAATAACTCCACCAACCCTTCTTGATACTATGCATGTATGTAGGATCTGATGTAAGTCTTGCTGAGTACCTTTGTACTCATGTTGCTATAATCTACATTTTTACAGAAGACGCTGCAACCCCTTCTGATGGGTTCTATGTAGACGTTGACATCAACGAGTAGGCTAAAGACCCAGGTGGTGACCCTGAGCTTGTGAAGGACCACGTAGTATAGCTAGGCTTTCCAAGCCTCTTTTATTTTACTAGTTGTCTGTACTCAGACAAGTTACTTCCGCTGCTGGCTTGTATGACTGTATGACTTGTATGTTGGGTCGTGAGACCCGTACCTTTGTGTATGTTATGTATGGCTCCCTGAGCCTTAAATAAAGTACTTGTGTCATAGAGTCATGTTGTGATGCTTCGTTGTATTTGCACATATCGAGCATATTGTGTGTATGATTGAAATGCTTGGTATGTGTGGGATCTGACTATCTAGTTGTTTATCTTTAGTAGCCTCTCTTACCGGGAAATGTCTCCTAGTGTTACCGCTGAGCCATGGTAGCTTGCTACTGCTCTGGAACACTTAGGCTGGCCGGCATGTGTCCTTCTTCGTTCCTGTGTCTGTCCCTTCGGGGAAATGTCACGCTTTGAGTACCGGAGTCCTGTTAGCCCGCTACAGCCCGGTTTACCGGAGTCCTGCTAGCCCAGTGCTACAGCCCGGACCCACTTGCTGATGACCGACACGTTCGAAGCTGGGTCATGGATGCCTGTCCCTGTAAGTCTGTGCCACTTTGGGTTTACGACTAGTCATGTCAGCCCGGGCTCTTTATCATATGGATGCTAGCGACACTATCATATACGTGAGCCAAAAGGCGCAAACGGTCCCGGGAAAAGGTAAGACGACACCCGTGGGGATACCGTGCGTGAGGCCGCAAAGTGATATGAGGTGTTACCAGCTAGATCGATGTGACATCGAGTCGGGGTCCTGACAAAATATAAACTTTCTGTTAGTGCCATTAGTTTTCAAATTTGAATAGTTAAAATTTGAACATAGATGCACCTATAGAGAAGATTCGACCTAAATTCATAGTTTTCAAATGAACTCTGAAAAAGTTGGCATAGCTTACTCGTCTGTTACAAATTTGGCATGGTATCATCATAATAGTTGTGGGAGAAAGTCTTCACTTTTTCTTCGCTTGTGTCATTTGCTTATTGCACCGTAACCATGGATAATCTTCATCGTTTATCAGGATGCTTGGGTCAGCCTTGACATTGAAGGGAGGAATTTCATGAAACCTTTCATAATCTTCAGACATGTCTGTCTTGCCCTCCACTCCCAGGATGTCCCTTTTTCCTGAAAGAACTATGTGGCTCTTTGGCTCATCGTATGATGTATTCGTTTCCTTATCTTTTCTTTTTCTCGGTCTGGTAGACATGTCCTTCACATAGATAACCTGTAATGCCCGGATAATCACGCTACAGTGATCTCACGTTAATGGTGACACGTCACCTCTGTCACTGTAATTAATTTCGGGTTAATTCAAAACCGTTTCAAATTTAAATCCTAATTAAGTCAAACGACAAAAGTTTTCAAATATTAAAATAAAATGTTCGGGCTATGTCTATTATTGCATCGGTAATTATGGTGAAGTAAACACATTTTTATAAAATGCCTAAATGATTTAAAATGGAATAAAACAGAAAAGTAAATAAGTAAAAGAAAAGAAAATACAAAAACAGAAAACAAAGCTAAAAAAAAAGGAACCCCCACCCCCACTGGGCTTCGGCCTAACTGGCCTCTGGGCCACCAGGCCGGCCCACCCCACTCCCCTTAACCCCCGTCGACCGAAACCCTAACCACCCCATCGCCCCACTCGCTCCCCCCACTCCCCTTGTTCGGATCTGGATCGGGAGGAGATCCCGATCCCCTTGCCCCGCGCCGCCCCCGCTTCTGCTCTGCTGCCGCTGCCCACCGCTCGCCGGGCCTCGCCCCCTCCCCCCTGCTCACCCGCGCGCATCCGCGCTTGCCGCTGCTGCAGCCACGCCGCGGCCGCGCCCCGTGGCACCCCTGCTTCCCCCTCCTCTGCTCCGCTTCGGCCGTGGCCAAGCCAACGCTCGCGGCCCGCCGTCACCTCGGGCCCTTGCTCGCCGGCGTGCCCGTTCGGGCGACGCCGCGCCCTGTCGGACGCCCACGGTCACGGCCTTGCCCCGGCCCTCCTCGCCCTGGCGATTTGGGCGAGCGCCCAGTCGGGCGTCGCAACGCCCGACCCGCCCATAGCGCCCGAACCCGCTAAGGCCCCTGTGCCTATGACGGGGGGCCCCACCCCACAGAACGTTTAAAAAAAGAAGAGAATTAAAAATAAAAATAATTAAAATAATAATAATAATAATAATAATAATAATTAAATTAATTATTTAATTAAGGAATTAATTAAGTTAATTAATCATAATTAGATTAACCTAACTAACTAATTAGTTTAATTAAACAGTAGTTAGATTAGTTAAACACTGATTAGGCTAAACAGTCCATGACCAGTGTGTCCCACACGTTAGCGACCCAGTCAACACCTCTGTTGACTGCTGATGTCATGCTGACGTCATGATGACATCAGCAAACACTGTTTTGGATAATGTTGACTTAAAATATTTAAATTAATCTTAAAAATGATTTAAATCTTTTAAAATTAATATAAAATAAACCGTACCTCGGATGAAAATATTTTCAACATGAAAGTTGCTCAGAACGACGAGACGATTTCGGATACGCAACCCGTTCGTCTGCCACACCCCCCTAACCTATCGAACTCGCAACTTTCCCCTTTGGCTCCTCTGCCCGAAAACGCGAAACACCTGGGATACTTTCCCGGATGTCACCCCCCTTCACCGGTATCACCTACTACCGTGTTAGGGCGCACCTAGCATCACACTTTGTCATGTCATGCATCGTCATGCATTTGTTTGCATTATATTTATTGTTTCTTCCCCCTCTTCTCTCGCTAGACACCGAGACCGACGCCGCTGCTACCCAGTACGACTACGGTGTTGACGACCCCTCTCTCTTGCCAGAGCAACCAGGCAAGCCCCCCCTTCGATCACCAGATATCGCCTACTCTTCTCTCTACTGCTTGCATTAGAGTAGTGTAGCATGTTACTGCTTTCCGTTAATCCTATCCTGTTGCATAACCTGTCCCTGCTACTATTGTTGTTACCTTTACCTGCTATCCTACTGCTTAGTATGGGATGCTAGTGTTCCATCAGTGGCCCTACACTCTTGTCCGTCTGCCATGCTATACTACTGGGCCGTGATCACTTCGGGAGGTGATCACGGGCATATACTATATACTTTACACTGTTACATTACCTGTGGTACTGTTCGGAGTTGGGGGCTGAAGGGGCAGGTGGCTCCATCCCGGTAGAGGTGGGCCTGGGTTCCCGACGGCCCCCGACTGTTACTTTGTGGCGGAGCGACAGGGCAGGTTGAGACCACCTAGGAGAGAGGTGGGCCTGGCCCTGGTCGGCATTCGCAGATAGCTAACACGTTTAACGAGATCTTGGTATTTGATCTGAGTCTGGCTACTGGCCTATACGCACTAACCATCTACGCGGGGACAGTTATGGGCACTCGCCATCGTGGTATCAGCCGAAGCCTTCGTGACGTCAGCAACGGAGCGGCGCACGCTGGATTCGACTGGAACACCTACCAGGCTAGGTCTGCTTCCGGCCGCCCACGCAACGTGCAGGTGTGCTAAGGGCGATGGGCCCAGACCCCTGCGCCGTAGATTTAGACCGGCGTGCTGACCTCTCTGTTGTGCCTAGGTAGGGCTGCGACGTGTTGATCTTCCGAGGCCGGGCATGACCCAGAAAAGTGTGTCTGGACAAAGGGGATCTAGCATGTTGGGAAATGTGGTGCACCCTTGCAGGGAAGTTAATCTATTCGAATAGCCGTGATCTTCGGTAACAGGACAACTTGGAGTTGTACCTTGACCTTATGACAACTAGAACCAGATACTTAATAAAACACACCATTCCAAGTGCCAGATACAACCGGTGATCGCTCCCTCACAGGGCAACGAGGGGAGGATCATCGGTTAGGATTATGCTACACGATGCTATTTGGTGAACTTACCATCTACTCTCGTCTCCTGCTGCAAGATGGAGGTTACCAGAAGCGTAGTCTTCGACATGACTAGTTATCCCCCTCTTATTCCAGCTTTCTGTAGTTCAGTCCACATATGATACCCTTATTCCATTTGATACCAGTGCATACATATGTAGTGTAGCTCCTTGCTTGCGAGTACTTTGGATGAGTACTCACGGTCGCTTCTCCTTCTTTTCCTTCTATCCCTACAACCTGGTTGTCGCAACCAGATGCTGGAGCCCAGGAGCCAGACGCCACCGTCGACGACGACTCCTACTACACCGGAGGTGCCTACTACTACGTGCTGCCCGCTGACGACGACCAATAGTAGTTAGGAGGATCCTAGGCAGGAGGCCTGCGCCTCGTTCGATCTGTATCCCCATTTGTGCTAGCCATCTTATGGCAACTTGTTTAACTTATGTTTGTACTCAGATATTGTTGCTTCCGCTGACTCGTCTATGATCGAGCTCTTGTATTCGAGCCTTCGAGGCCCCTGGCTTGTAATATGATGCTTGTATGACTTATTTTATTTGTAGAGTTGTATTGTGATATCTTCCCGTGAGTCCTTGATCTTGATCGTACACATTTGCGTGCATGATTAGTGTACGGTCAAATCGGGGGCGTCACAAGTTGGTATTAGAGCCGACTGCCTGTAGGAACCCCCCTTCCACACTCATTGGCCGAAGTTGAGTCTAGGCATTACAAAAACTTTTACTAACATGGTTGTGTGCCTTACGGGCCCACGTCGCCATCTGGGTGGTATTAGGCTCTTTTACTCCTCGATCCTTACTCTGGGACACTGAACTCTCTCCTAGTCGGGTTAAACGATTTTACTAACTCTAACACTAGGATCCCGTGACCACGTTCACCCCAAAGTTGGATAAGCCCTAGTTATTCTTTAGAGTAGTAGTTGAGCCTTATCCACATTGTCATTTGACTCCTGTGAAAACATCTTTGTTTTCAGATGGAACCAACGAGGCAGGTCGTGCGCCACACGACGGCCATTGGTGCCTCAGGATCACCTGCTGTGTTGGTTGAGATGATGACCTATCTGGGTTATCGCTGGCACCCTGAGTACACCGTCTATGAGGAGTACCAGGACTTCAACCAGGAGCAGTACCGTGCCATCGTCCACCTCTACTCTCGAGAGTATGACTCCACTACCGTGCTGCACACTGCTCATGGAGTTGGAGTGACTATCGATATGGCGGTCCACGATGCTGCTTATGCTGCTCTAACACGTCTTCATGGAGAGTATCAGGAGTTGGACACCTCCCCCTTCAGGCACATTGCTATCGCATCTGATGTTGGTGCGGAGGGATACTACACTGCTGCCTACTCCACCGTCACCCGAGAGCCCTTCTACCATCAGAACCTGGTTCTGCATGCTGATGGGCTGGATAGAGCTAACCGAGCTCTTCGCCATGAGTTGTACACCACCCGTCAGCACCTGTACCGTGCTCTGACGCTGTTGCACCCCTCTATCCGATCTGGTGATCTGTCGCGTTCTGCGGTCTACCCTGCCAGGACCGTGATGCCCCAGGGCTTCGGCTGGCCAGATGTGGGAGGCTACTCTCCTGCACTTGGTCCTCTCCTGCCACCTGCGCATCGGGTTCCACACCAGAGTATCCGCGGACCCCAGGCTACTCGCATGGAGGTCTTCCCTTCGCGTCACTACCAGCTATCAGGCTACACCTACCTCCACAGTTCCGCCTGGGACTGATGTAGGCTTGCTTCTTAGTGTTAGATGCATTCGCCGCGAGCCTGCGTTCCGCCTATGATGTTCTTTGTCTGTGTACCGAACTCTATGCATGATCACTTTTGTAAGATGTGTCAACTTCTATGTAGTATCTATCGTGTTCCTTTCATTATGCATGTTTCATCATGAATGATTCTTGTCCTTGCAATTTCTCGATGCTGAACTACTCCTATTATATTAGCAGGATGGTTAGACTAGGTGGTCGTGGTCGTGGTGGCACGCCCCACCGCCGCCTGAGTACATGGCAGGTATGATCCAACAGCTTGAGATGAATCGCCAGTTCATGGAGAATATGATGGCTCAGTTTCCTCGCCCCAATATGAACCAGCAGCCAACCCAAGTGACTCTGCAGGATTTCATGCGCCTCAACCCAACCGTGTACCGCAGCTCAACTCAGCCTCTGGATGCTGATGACTGGCTCCGTGACATCACCTATGAGATGGAGTCTGCTGATGTAGCCCCTGCCAGCTATGTCACCTTTGCTTCCTTCTTCCTGAAGGGACCCGCAGCTCAATGGTGGGACAGCCACAGGCGTACTCTGCCAGCTGGAACAATCATCACCTGGCCAGACTTCCAAGCTGCCTTCCGTGCTCGCTTCATTCCTCAGGGAGTCATGGACCGGAAGAAGCGTGAGTTCCGCAACCTCACCCAAGGCAACAAGACTATTGAAGCTTATCAGCGGGAGTTTCTTGACTTGTCCCGCTATGCTGAAGAGGACATTGCAACTGATGCACGCAGACAGGAGAAGTTCCGTGATGGCCTTCAAGCTGACATCAAGCTCGCACTTCTAGTGCATGACTTTGCTGATTTCGCCACTCTGGTGAACAAGGCCATCAATGTCGAAACTGGTCTGCAGGAATACCAGAGCTCTCACAGGCGCAACCGTGACACGGGCTCATCTTCAGGCCCGTCCTCATAGAAGCGTAGGATATGGATTCCCAACAACATGTAACAACCAACTCCACCTGCTCCAAGGCAGTCCTATGCTGCACCACGTGTGCCTTCCCCACCAACTAGGCATCCAAGACTTCCAGCTCCACCACCACAAGCTCCTGTTCCTACTCCCAATAATGGTCTGTGCTTCAGGTGTGGTCAACTAGGACACCGTGCTAGGGAATGCAACCAGAACCAGAATCAACTGGCCCTCCCTGCAGCTGGCCGTGGAAACAACCAGCCTCGCAACAACAATGCCAGGTCTTATGGGCGTGTTCATGCCAACCACGTTGATATTAATGAAGCTCAAGACCAGCCTGCTACTGTGATGGGTACACTCCTCGTAAATTCAGTACTTGCATCTGTTTTATTCGATTCAGGAGCATCACAATCATTCATGTCAGAAGATTTTGCATACAAGCATGACGTTAAATGTGAGGAGATGAACACTTCGGTATTGGTAAAAACCCCCATGGGACAATGTCAAACCTCACTGGTTGGCATCAACGTCCCTGTGGAAATCGAAGGGCTGGAATTCTATGCCTCTCCCATTATCCTGAAGTCGTCTAACATCGACCTCTTTCTGGGAATGGATTGGTTGAAAGCGCATACTGCTTCTATAGTTTGCACCACTAAGGTCGTCCATCTGCTACACCCTTCTGATGAAATAATAGCTTACCAAGCTCATCTAGTTCAGAACACCGAGGCACGACTTTATGCCTTGAATGCGTTGAACGCTGCACCACTCGAGGGCATTGAAAACATTCCCGTCGTTCGTGAATTCCAAGACGTCTTCCCAGAAGAACTTTCCAGGGATTCCCCCTGCTAGAGCTGTCGATTCATCATCGACTTGAAACCCGGCACCACCCCTATAGCTAAACGACCCTACAAGATGCCGCCGCATGAACTCATTGAGCTTAAGGAGGAAATCGACAAATCTCTTGTCAAAGGTTTCATTCGCCCAAGTTGCTCTCCTTGGGGAGCACCTTCTCTCTTTGTTAAGAAGAAGGATGGGACAAACCGATTAGTCCAAGACTACCGTCCTATAAACCAAGCTACCATTCAGAATAAATACCCTCTTCCTCGGATCAATGATCTTTATGATCAACTGGCTGGCTCATCAGTGTTCTCCAAACTCGACTTGAGGTTGGGTTACCACCAGATCCGTGTTCGTGAAGAGGACATCCCAAAAACCGCCTTCGTGACTCGGTATGGATCATACGAGTACACCGTCATGTCATTCGGCTTAACGAATGCTCCAGCCACCTTCTCTCGTCTGATGAACTATATATTCATGGATTACCTCGACAAGTTCGTCGTGGTTTATTTGGAGATATCCTTGTATTTTCCAAGAACAAGGAAGAACATGTTGAACATCTTCGTCTTGTGCTGGAAAAGCTTCGGGAGCATCAGCTGTATGCTAAGTATTCCAAGTGTGAATTCTGGCTCCCCGAAGTAACCTATCTTGGGCATGTCATCTCCAAGGATGGTATTGCCGTCAACCCTGAACGAGTTCAGGCTATTCTCGATTGAACTCCTCCGAAGAATGTGAAGCAAGTCTGAAGTTTTCTCGGTCTCGCCAGCTATTGCCGTCGATTCGTCGAGAACTTCTCCAAGATTGCCAGGCCTCTGACTAGTCTGTTGCATAAGGGTGTCAAGTTCGAACAGACAAGTGTCAGGAAAGTTTCCAGGCGCTCAAAGACAAGTTGACTTCTGCCCCCGTGCTTGCTCCACCTGATACTAAGAAGGACTTCGTCATTTACTGCGACGCTTCCCGTCAAGGATTAGGTTGTGTCCTAATGCAAGAGTGCAGAGTGATTGCTTATGCCTCTCGTCAACTGCGCCCTCACGAAGAAAACTACCCAGTTCACGACCTCGAGCTTGCTGCTGTCATTCATGCACTGAAGCAATGGCGACACTACCTTCTCGGTAATCGTTGTGAGATCTTCACCAATCACCAAAGTCTGAAGTATCTGTTTACTCAGCCAGATCTAAACCTCCGTCAGCAAAGATGGATGGAGACTATTGCAGACTTTGACGTGGGTATATCATATACCCCCGGCAAGGCTAATGTAATGGCTGATGCCTTGAGCCGCAAGTCTTACTGCAACCACCTCCAGGTTCACAAAGTTCAGCCCTCGCTTGTCGAAGAATTTAGAAAGCTGAACCTCCATATTGTTCCTCCTGGAGCACTCGCTCCCCCTCCCCCGGAGTTCAGCAAGATGAATCTTCTTGTTGTTACTAAGGGTTCTCTAAATACCCTGGCTGTCGTACCAGATCTCGTAGCTGGTATAAAGACTATTCAAGGTTATGACTCTGAAGTCCATAAGATTAAACGCCATCTGGCAGAAGGAAATCCCTCATTCTTCACTATCGCCGACGATGGCGCCTTGTATTTCAAAGGCCGCGTAGTGGTACCATGTTCGAAGAAAAACCTGGATAAGACTAAAAGGGTTATGCAAGAAGCTCATGATACGCCTCTGTCCATCCATCCTGGTAGTACAAAGATGTACCAGGATATTCGTCAAAGATTCTGGTGGTCTAATATGAAGCAGGACATTGCTCGTTATGTTGCTGAGTGTGACGTTTGTCGCCGAATCAAAGCAGAGCATTAAAGGCCTGCCGGAACTCTGCAACCTATCTCTATTCCTGAATGGAAATGGGACCATGTTGAAATGGACTTCGTCACTGGATTTCCCAAATCGCAGAAAGGTAATGATGCTATTCTTGTCGTCATTGACCGGCTTTCCAAAGTTGCCCATTTTCTGGCGGTCAAAGAGACAATCACTGCTAGTCAGCTTGCTACTCTCTACATGTCCAGAATTGTTTCACTTCACGGTATTCCACTGGTTATCAGTTCAGGACCGTGGCAGCTTATTCACTTCAAGATTCTGGGCAAGTTTCCAAGAAGCTATGGGGACTCACTTATCTTTCAGTACTGCGTTTCATCCTCAGTCGCAAGGGCAAGTTGAACGTGTCAACCAAGTTCTCGAAGACATGCTTCGAGCTTGTGTAATCTCATTCGGCAAGAAATGGGAGGAATCTCTTCCATATGCCGAGTTCTCTTATAATAATAGCTATCAAGCTAGTCTGAAGATGTCCCCCTTCGAAGTGCTATATGGACGAAAGTGTCGAACCCCTCTGAACTGGTCAGAAACTGGGGAACGTCCACTCTTCGGTCCGGATATTATCCAACAGGCCGAAGAACAAGTTCGCATTATTCGCGAGAATCTCAAGACTGCTCAGTCACGTCAGAAAAGTCAGTATGACCGTCATCACCAAGACATGGTCTATCAACCTGGCGAAAAGGCTTATCTTCGAGTTACACCAATGAAGGGTGCACACCGCTTCGGGATCAAAGGAAAGTTAGCTCCCCGCTATATTGGTCCTTTCACTATTCTCGAAAGGTGTGGAAAAGTGGCATATCAACTGGAGCTTCCGTCAAACCTTTCTCAGGTTCACGATGTGTTCCACGTGTCGCAACTTCGACGCTGCTTCAAGGACCCAATCCAAGCAGTGGACCATGAAGTGCTCGAATTGCAACAGGACCTCTCCTATAAAGAGCATCCGGTCTGCATTCTCGACCAAGCTGAACGCTGCACCCGTCAGAAGGCGATCAAGTTCCTCAAGGTCCAGTGGTCGAATCACTATGAAGACGAAGCCATGTGGGAACGCGAGGATCGTCTTCGCGATGAATACCCTGCACTGTTTCCTTCTACCTCCTAAATCTCGGGACGAGATTTCTTGTAGTGGAGGAGATTTGTAATGCCCGGATAATCACGCAACAGTGATCTCACGTTAATGGTGACACGTCACCTCTATCACTGTAATTAATTTCGGGTTAATTCAAAACCGTTTCAAATTTAAATCCTAATTAAGTCAAACGACAAAAGTTTTCAAATATTAAAATAAAATGTTCGGGCTATGTCTATTATTGCATCGGTAATTATGGTGAAGTAAACACATTTTTATAAAATGCCTAAATGATTTAAAATGGAATAAAAAAGAAAAGTAAATAAGTAAAAGAAAAGAAAATACAAAAACAGAAAACAAAGCTAAAAAAATAATAAAAAAAGGAACCCCCACCCCCACTGGGCTTCGGCCTAACTGGCCTCTGGGCCACCAGGCCGGCCCACCCCACTCCCCTTAACCCCCGTCGACCGAAACCCTAACCACCCCGTCGCCCCACTCGCTCCCCCCCACTCCCCTCGTTCGGATCTGGATCGGGAGGAGATCCCGATCCCCTTGCCCCGCGCCACCCCCGCTTCTGCTCTGCTGCCGCTGCCCATCGCTCGCCGGGCCTCGCCCCCTCCCACCTGCTCACCCGCGCGCATCCGTGCTTGCCGCTGCCGCGGCCACGCCGCGCCCGGCCCCGTGGCGCCCCTGCTTCCCCCCCTCTGCTCCGCTTCGGCCGCGGCCAAGCCAACGCCTCGGGCCGCCGTCGCCTCGGGCCCTTGCTCGCCGGCGTGCCCGTTCGGGCGACGCCGCGCCCCGTCGGACGCCCACGGTCACAGCCTTGCCCCGGCCCTCCTCGCCCCGGCGATTTGGGCGAGCGCCCAGTCGGGCGCCGCAACTCCCGACCCGCCCGTAGCGCCCGAACCCGCTAAGGCCCCTGTGCCTATGACGGGGGGCCCCACCCCACAGAACGTTTAAAAAAAAGAAGAGAATTAAAAATAAAAATAATTATAATAATAATAATAATAATAATTGAATTAATTATTTAATTAAGGAATTAATTAAGTTAATTAATCATAATTAGATTAACCTAACTAACTAATTAGTTTAATTAAACAGTAGTTAGATTAGTTAAACACTGATTAGGCTAAACAGTCCATGACCAGTGGGTCCCACACGTCAGCGACCCAGTCAACACCTCTGTTGACTGCTGATGTCATGCTGACGTCATGATGACATCAGCAAACACTGTTTTGGATAATGTTGACTCAAAATATTTAAATTAATCTTAAAAATGATTTAAATCTTTTAAAATTAATATAAAATAAACCGTACCTCAGATGAAAATATTTTCAACATGAAAGTTGCTCAGAACAATGAGACGATTTCGGATACGCAACCCGTTCGTCTGCCACACCGCCCTAACCTATCGAACTCGCAACTTTCCTCCTCCGGCTCCTCTGCCTGAAAACGCGAAACACCGGGGATACTTTCCCGGATGTCATCCCCCTTCACCGGTATCACCTACTACCGCGTTAGGGCGCACCTAGCATCACGCTTTGTCATGTCATGCATCGTCATGCATTTTTTTGCATTATATTTATTGTTTGTTCCCCCTCTTCTCTCGCGAGACACCGAGACCGACGCCGCTGCTACCCAGTATGACTACGATGTTGACGACCCCTCTCTCTTGCCAGAGCAACCAGGCAAGCCCCCCCTTCGATCACCAGATATCGCCTACTCTTCTCTCTACTGCTTGCATTAGAGTAGTGTAGCATGTTACTACTTTCCGTTAATCCTATCCTGTTGCATAGCCTGTCCTTGCTACTATTGTTGTTACCTTTACCTGCTATCCTACTGCTTAGTATAGGATGCTAGTGTTCCATCAGTGGCCCTACACTCTTGTCCGTCTGCCATGCTATACTACTGGGCCATGATCACTTCAGGAGGTGATCACGGGCATATACTATATACTTTACACTGTTACATTACCTGTGGTACTGTTCGGAGTTGGGGGCTGAAGGGGCAGGTGGCTCCATCCCGGTAGAGGTGGGCCTGGGTTCCCGACGGCCCCCGACTATTACTTTGTGGGGAGCGATAGGGCAGGTTGACACCACCTAGGAGAGAGGTGGGCCTGGCCCTGGTCGGCGTTCGCAGATACTTAACACGTTTAACGAGATCTTGGTATTTGATCTGAGTCTGGCTACTGGCCTATACGCACTAACCATCTACGCGGGGACTGTTATGGGCACTCGACGTCGTGGTATCAGCCAAAGCCTTCGTGACGTCAGCAAGGGAGCGGCGTGCGCTGGATTGGACTGGAACGCCTACCAGGCTAGGTCTGCTTCCGGCCGCCCACGCAACGTGCAGGTGTGCTAAGGGCGATGGGCCCAGACCCCTGGGTGCTTAGGTTTAGACCGGCGTGCTGACCTCTCTGTTGGTCTAGGTGGGGCTGCGACGTGTTGGTCTTCCGAGGCCGGGCATGACCCAGAAAAGTGTGTCCGGCCAAATGGGATCGAGCGTGTTGGGTTATGTGGTGCACCCCTGCAGGGAAGTTAATCTATTCGAATAGCCGTGATATTCGGTAACAGGACGACTTGGAGTTGTACCTTGACCTTATGACAACTAGAACCAGATACTTAATAAAACACCCCCTTCCAAGTGCCAGATACAACCGGTGATCGCTCTCTCACAGGGCGACGAGGGGAGGATCATCGGTTAGGGTTATGCTATGCGATGCTACTTGGAGGACTACAGTCTACTCTCTTCTACATGATGCAAGACGGAGGCTGCCAGAAGCGTAGTCTTCGACAGGATTAGCTATCCCCCTCTTATTCTGGCATCCTGCAGTTCAGTCCACCGATATGGCCTTTACACATATATCCATGCATATGTAGTGTAGCTCCTTGCTTGCGAGTACTTTGGATGAGTACTCACGGTTGCTTCTCCTTCTTTTCCTTCTATCCCTTCAACCTGGTTGTCGCAACCAGATGCTGGAGCCGAGGAGCCAGACGCCACTATCGACGACGACTCCTACTACACCGGAGGTGCCTACTACTACGTGCTGCCCGCTGACGACGACCAGGAGTAGTTAGGAGGATCCCACGCAGGAGGCCTGCGCCTCGTTCGATCTGTATCCCCATTTGTGCTAGCCATCTTATGGCAACTTGTTTAACTTATGTCTGTACTCAGATATTGTTGCTTCCGCTGACTCGTCTATGATCGAGCTCTTGTATTCGAGCCTTCGAGGCCCCTGGCTTGTAATATGATGCTTGTATGACTTATTTTATTTGTAGAGTTGTATTGTGATATCTTCCCGTGAGTCCTTGATCTTGATCGTACACATTTGCGTGCATGATTAGTGTACGGTCAAATCGGGGGCGTCACATAACCTGTGCCACATCATTGGCTAGGACGAACGGTTCGTCAGTGTACACAAGATTTTTCAGATCGACTGTTGTCATTCCGTACTGTGGGTCTACATGTACCCCGCCTCCTGACAGATTGACCCATTTGCACTTAAACAAAGGGACCTTAAAATCTTGTACGTAGTCAAGTTCCCATATGTCCACTATGTAACCATAATATGTGTCCTTTCCCTTCTCGGTTGTTGCATCAAAGCGGACACCGCTGTTTTGGTTGGTGCTCTTTTGATCTTGGTCAATCGTGTAAAATGTATTCCCGTTTATCTCGTATCCTTTGTAAATCAATACAGTCAAAGATGGTCCCCTGGACAACAAGTACAACTCATCACAAACAGTGTTGTCACCTCTGAGACGTGCTTCCAACCAACTACTGAAAGTCCTAATGTGTTCACATGTAATCCAGTCGTCGCACTGCTCCGGGTGTTTGGAGCGCAGACTGTTCTTGTGTTCATCGACATACGGGGTCACCAAGGTAGAGTTCTGTAGAACTGTGTAGTGTGCGTGTGACCAAGAATGCCCGTCCCTGCATATTATTGAGTCCACTCCTAGCGTGCCTTTTCCAGTCAGTCTCCCCTCATACCGCGATTTAGGGAGACCTATCTTCTTAAGGCCAGGAATGAAGTCAACACAAAACCCGATGACATCCTCTATTTGATGGCCCATGGAGATGCTTCCTTCTGGCCTAGGCAGTTACGGGCATATTTCTTTAGGACTCCCATGAACCTCTCAAAGGGGAACATGTTGTGTAGAAATACGGGCCCCAGAACGACAATCTCGTCGACTAGATGAACTAGGACATGCGTCATGATATTGAAGAAGGATGGTGGGAACACCAGCTCGAAACTGACAAGACATTGCGCCACATCACTCCTTAGCCTTGGAACCATTTCTGGATCGATCACCTTCTGAGAGATTGCGTTGAGAAATGCACATAGCTTCACAATGGCTAATCAGACATTTTCCGGTAGAAGCCCCCTCAATGCAACCGGAAGCAGTTGCGTCATAATCACGTGGCAGTCATGAGACTTTAGGTTCTGGAACTTTTTCTCTAGGATATTTATTATTCCCTTTATATTCGACGAGAAGCCAGTCGGGACCTTCATACTAAGCAGACATTCAAAGAAGATTTCTTTCTCATCTTTCGTAAGAGCGTAGCTGGCAGTACCTTCATACTGCTTCTAAGGCATGCCGTCTTTTTCGTGCAAACGTTGCAGGTCCTCCCGTGCCTCAGGTGTATCTTTTGTCTTTCCATACACGCCCAAGAAGCCTAGCAGGTTCACGCAAAGGTTCTTCATCACGTGCATCACGCCGATTGAAGAGCGGACCTCTAGGTCTTTCCAGTAGGGTAGGTCCCAAAATATATATTTCTTCTTCCACATGGGTGCGTGTCCCTCAGCGTCATTTGGAACAGCTATTGCGCCAGGACCCTTTCCAAAGATTACATGTAAATCACTGACCATAGCAAGTACGTGATCACCGGTACGCATGGCGGGCTTCTTCCGGTGATCTGCCTCGCCTTTGAAATGCTTGCCTTTCTTTCGACATTGATGGTTGGTCGGAAGAAATCGACGATGGCCCAGGTACACATTCTTCCTGCATTTGTCCAGGTATATACTTTTAGTGTCATCTAAATAGTGTGTGCATGCGTGGTATCCTTTGTTTGTCTGTCCTGAAAGGTTACTGAGAGCGGGCCAATCGTTGATGGTCACGAACAGCAACGCCTTTAGGTTAAATTCCTCCTGTCCGTGCTCATCCCACGTACGTACACCGTTTCCATTCCACAGCTGTAAAAGTTCTTCAACTAATGGCCTTAGGTACACATCAATGTCGTCGCCGGGTTGCTTAGGGCCTTGGATGAGAATTGGCATCATAATGAACTTCCGCTTCATGCACATCCAAGGAGGAAGGTTATACATACATAGAGTGACCGGCCAGGTGCTGTGATTGCTGCTTTGCTCCCCGAAAGGATTAATGCCATCCGCGCCTAAAGCAAACCATACGTTCCTTGGGTCCTTTGCAAACTCATCCCAGTACTTTCTCACGATTTTTCTCCACTGCGACCCGTCAGCAGGTGCTCTCAACTTCCCGTCTTTCTTACGGTCCTCACTGTGCCATCGCATCGACTTGGCATGCTTTCCGTTTCTAAACAGACGTTTCAACCGTGGTATTATAGGAGCATACCACATCACCTTCGCAGGAACCCTCTTCCTGTGGGGCTCGCCGTGAACATCACCAGGGTCATCTCGTCTGATCTTATACCGCAATCCACCGCATACGGGGCATGCGTTCAGATCCTTGTATGCATCGCAGTATAGGATGCAGTCATTAGGGCATGCATGTATCTTCTCCACCTCCAATCCTAGAGGGCATACGACCTTCTTTGCTGCGTATGTACTGTCGGGCAATTCGTTATCCTTTGGAAGCTTCTTCTTCAATATTTTCAGTAGCTTCTCAAATCCTTTGTTAGGCACATCATTCTCTGCCTTCCACTGCAGCAATTCCAGTACGGTACCGAGCTTTGTGTTGCCATCTTCGCAATTGGGGTACAACCCTTTTTTGTGATCCTCTAACATGCGATCGAACTTCAGCTTCTCCTTTTGACTTTCGCATTGCGTCTCTGCATCGACAATGACCCGGCGGAGATCATCATCATCGGGCACATCGTCTGGTTCCTCTTGATCTTCAGCACCTTCACCCGTTGCAGCATCATTGGGCACATCGTCTGGTTCCTCTTGATCTTCACCAGCTCCCCCCGTTGCAGCATCACGGTATTCAGGGGGCACTTAGTTGTCATCGTACTCTTCTTCTTCGTCGTCTTCCATCATAACCCCTATTTCTCCGTGCCTCGTCCAAACATTATAGTGTGGCATAAAACCCTTGTAAAGCAGGTGGGTGTGAAGGATTTTCCGCTCAGAGTAAGACTTCGTGTTCCCACAATCAGGGCATGGACAACACATAAAACCATTCTGCTTGTTTGCCTCAGCCGCATCGAGAAACTCATGCACACCCTTAATGTACTCGGAGGTGTGTCTGTCACCGTACATCCATTGCCAGTTCATCTACGTGCATTATATATAATTAAGTGTCCAAATTAATAGAAGTTCATCATCACATTAAAAGCAAAGTACATACATAGTTCTCATCTAACAACATATAGCTCTCCAGAGCATCTAATTAATTAAACCATACATTGAAACTATGTAAAACATTTTAATGCGAAAACAAAGGCGATCATAATCGCAACTAAGGTAACAATTGATCCAATGGCATAATGATACCAAGCCTCGGTATGAATGGCATATTTTCTAATCTTTCTAATCTTCAAGCGCATTGCATCCATCTTGATCTTGTGATCATCGACGACATCCGCAACATGCAACTCCAATATCATCTTATCCCCCTCAATTTTTTTATTTTTTCCTTCAAGAAATTGTTTTCTTCTTCAACTAAATTTAACCTCTCGACAATAGGGTCGGTTGGAATTTCCGGTTCACATACATCCTAGATAAATAAAATCTATGTCACGTTGGTCCGCATAATTTTCATAAACAATAAATGAACCAATTGTTATAAAGATTAATATATATACCACATCCGAATCATAGACAGGACGAGGGCCAACGGGGGCGGATACCAAAACCATCGCACTATATAAGATGCAATAATAAAAGTAAGAAAATGATACAAGTATCTATCTAAACATACAAGTAACAATATTTTTCCTTTCAGAAAGAAGATAAGAACAAGAGGCTCACCACAGTGGTGTCGGTGATGAGATCGGCGCAGGTGATCGACGGCGGTGAAGACGGGGGTGGGGCGTGACGGACCGCTAAATCTAGACAAATCTCGAGGAAAATGGAGCTTTGAGGTCGAGCTTCGAGAGGAGAAAGCTTAACTAGTGTGGCTCGGGCATTTCATCGAACACCTCATGTGCATAGGAGGTGAGCTAGAGCACCACAAACCCCTCCCCTCGCCGGCCCAGAAAAACAGAGCACTTGAGTGCTCTGCTCGCGGGCGAGGGTATATATAGGCAGCACTATTGGTCCTGGTTCGTGGCACAAACCGGGACTAAAGGGGAGCCTTTGGTCCCGGTTCAGGCCACCAACTGGGACCAATGGTGGTGGGCCAGGAGCCAGGCCCATTGGTCCCGGTTCGTCCCGCCAACCGGGACCAAAAGGTCCAGACGAACCGGGACCAATGGCCCACGTGGCCCGGCCGGCCCCCTGGGCTCACGAACTGGGACCAATGCCCCCATTGGTCCCGGTTCTGGTCTGAACCGGGACTAATGGGCTGCCCCGGCCAGGACCGTTGCCCCCTTTTCTACTAGTGTACACCGACCATGCATTGACATACTCTTAGGACAATAGATAAATATCGGCCATTACCAGGTAAACTTCATTCAAAGCACATATAGCCGAAATAAACAAATGAAATGACAAATCAAGTATTTCGGCCCTTTGGATCAGCAACAAACTTGTAGCTAATCAAATGTATAGTGACTTGGTAATACCCTTTCATGACGTAAGAAATTATATTGCATCCATGGATTAAAATAAGCCCATTGAGGGTTACCAATCATACCTGATGACGAATTCCATGGCATAGGCGTTAATGGCATAGTAGAAGAATATGGATAATGTGTAGATCAAAGATGTTGAAACCTTCGGCTTGGTCCTTCATAGTTTTCACTCTTTTCCTTCTTCACCTTTGCCACACTTCTTGTAATGGAAGCTTGTTCATAATTCTTATTTTGAGCACTTCCTTTGGGAACCCATGCCATGTTCCTTTCTTCAAGTTCTTGTGCACTAAGTTTTTGTAATTTCTTCTTTTGCCAATACGATAAGCCAAGCAGGCATCTCGGCTGTGATTCTATTTTGACCAGTGGCAATTCCTTTTTGGCCTTGTGCACTCTCAACTTCTTTTCTTTAGATTTGGCACTTCGACTCTCAATAATTGGTTGCTTTGTCTCATTGTCTTTAGTAGTCAATGTCAACACATTAATTGGCACTTTTTCATTTGAGATAAAATCTGAAGTTGCACTCTTACGACCATCTCTTTTAACACAGTAAACTTGCTTGACCACCTCTTTCTTCTTCCTTGAGCTCTGGACCGATTCCTTATGATTGAAACGGTCTTTAACATGTGATTGTTCAAATGTTGATCTTCTCGGAGCTGCATAATATTGGTGAGATGGTCTAAAATAAGATGGAGAATGTGCCCTTGTATCATACCTGTCCCATGATGGATATGGATCTATATGAGCATAGGGAGGCATCCACGGCATTGGCGTTGGCGGCCCAAAATAAGGATATGAATATGCTGCATTAAAATTCTCACGTTGCCAATACCAATCCTCATATTTGCGCCTTGGGGGTGATCTTGGTTTCTTTGCATGATTTGGCTGATAAATATTCTTCTCTTTACTCTTCTTTTGATATTTATCCAATAGTTCAGCGAAGGTGATTTTTGATCTCTTACACTTGCGCTTATTTCGGCCTTTGTTTTCTTTTGGTTTGCATTCGTCGATCATTGGATTTGCTTGCTGCCCCCCAGTCCTTGGCGTCTTCATTATAGCTTCAATGGAATTCTCGCCCTGAAGATTATGTTCATTGTGCTCTTCAACAACTTGATTACTTGAAAGCTTGATCCCATCACCTGTAGTTTTTACCTTCTCTTTAAATGGATCGGCTTGAAGCAGCCGATGCAAAAACCTTTTGCCATCAGGACCAATTGGAATAGACTCATCATCTGTTGGTGTCTCAACAAATTTTAATCGTCCTTTATCAATGGCCGATTAAACTATTTGACGAAACATGTTGCAATCCTCAAAACTATGATTGAACGAATCATGCAACTTACAGTACATTCGTCCTTGAATAGATGGCTTGACATGGTGATCAAGAATTCTAATGTAATTATTTTTCAATAACAAATCAAAGATTTGGTCACACATGTTTGAATCGAAGGTATACCTTTTGTTTTGTAGCCGATCTTGTTGTGAGAACGGCTTTGGAGTTAAGCAAACAAATGGTTCAGATTTGGCACCTTCCCATTCGGCTATGAATTCTCTTCTGCATTCTTTTTCCGATGCATTTAAATAAGAAACTATACTAGCATTGGTTTTCTCAAAAGATTTTAACCTTGGCTTTAAATTTCTGAAATCAAAGTAGTTAGAATATACATGTCTTAATTGAGACCATGCGTAAGCCAAGTATGAAGCAAGCAAAGCTACCCAATTAGATATGAACTAAATGAAGCAATGGGAAAAGCTTTGGCTGCAGCAATAAGTCACTATCGGTCTCTTTGAATGGTACAATATATTGACCAATATGCTCAGTAACAATTTTATTGCTAACAAGTAAATTGCCCTTCTTCATTGGTCTTTGAAAATTACTTATGAGAATTTTTCTAATAGATGCATCAACAATAAAGTTGTGACCAAATCTGAAAATAGGTAAATTACTTGCTAGACATACCTCTTCAAATACGTTGGGAGAGCATGATGATTGCATGGCATGAATAATATCGTGCTTTGCTTTTGGATGGCTTCCCAACGCCTTGTCATCATCTTTCTCTTGATTTCGTGCATCATTAGTTTGAAGATCTTTTTCAATCGAACTTTGTTCTGCTACTTGTTCTTGTCCTTGAAGCTTGTCCATTTCTATGGCACGAAACTCATAGGGCAGGAAGTAGGTTCCATTAATTTCAGAAAAATCAAGCATGGTTGTTTTGCTATGCTTTCCATGCCCTTTCTCAATAATTCTTGCCTCTTTGGATTTGATGGACTCAGAATATATACTACTTGATTCGGCTTTTCCAATAACCAAATTTTCTTTGTTACCTGAATCAATAACTTTATCTTTTTTAATTTGCAAGGCTTCTCGCTCTTGTCTAATTTTAGCCCACATCTCAGCTTGGCGAGCTTTAAACTTTTTCGTCTCAATTTCCATCCACTCCTCATGAGATTGCCCCCCAATACTTTCAGACTTTTCCATCAATGAGGTGCCGAAACTTTGCAATTGTTTAGTGGGTGCACTGGATGGTACAACACTGGGCGACTGCATCATTTACACAACTCTAGCTTTTACTGCAGCAAAATCATGAGGCTTCCCGCCTTCTATTAGTTCCTTTCGAATGGAGTTGCACAAATCCCAAGAGAACGTAAGCTTGTTCTCCACTACCCAGTCTGGATATGGTTGCCCCCCGATGCTCTTAGACTCTTTCGGCAATGAGATGTTGCCGAAATTCTGTAATTGTGTAGGGGGAACATGATATGCTACAGTAGTAGGTGAACACACATGTGATCCTATAGAATTTTCACTTATTCGGCTATTAGCAAGAAGGTGCAAAGCCGAATTATGAATACCTACAGTTGCATATGGTGCCAAAAAATTAGAAGCATGAGGTGTAGCATATGATTGTTGATGGCAATTGGCTGAATAACTAGTAGTAGCATGGCCAATTCCCCTATCCACCGGCATGTTCAGATTAACATGTTGCATATTAGTTGCCGATAAATAAAAAGGTGAAACACTTTGTTGCATGCTATTGAAAGTTCCTACATGAGGTGTTTCAACTTGATTAACCGAACTCATCATGTTGTTCATCGGCATATAAATTTTTGGGGTTGCCGATGCATGGGAGTTGGAATACATATGTTGCATGTGGCTAAAATTATATGAAGTTGAAGCATGAAGATTATTCTGAATCGGCTGTTGCACATAACTAGATGCTTGATTGATAAAACTAGGGCTAGCCGACACATTATGCTGATTAAACGATCTAGCAACAACATATGTGTTATTTGCATCTACATAAGTGAACTGGGTATTCATATTACCTTTGTAGATTGCAAACCCTAGATGACGATCTCTTCGTAGCAAGAACGGGCTGGAGACCGTTCAAAGCTTCGTCCCCAGCGGAGTTGCCAAAAAGTGTGTTCTCACACGAACACGTCACCGTGTACCTCCAACGCCAAGGGTGATGCACCGCAGCTCACGTCGAAGGAGACCCTTCCGGAAGCGCGGTACGCAAGCAATTTGGCAGGCGCTTTTGCAGACCCGAAACCCCACACGCCCGGGAGGGGCCCCGTCAGGGCGCGCGGCGGCTATGGGCTGCCCTAGGTCGGCCTGAACGCCCCTAGAGCCTCGAGGTTCACCGCCCTGCAATGAAGAAGAACGAACGAAGAACGAGGAAGAAGAACTAGGGTTAAGGAGAAAAGATAAAAGATAAAAAGTGGTAGATGATTTGATCGATTGTGTGTTGTTTAATCGGACGTCACCCCTTAGGTATATAAGAGGCGGCTGGACTTCCCGTGCAAGGAAATGGTTTGGATTCACGTCCAAAACCGTAGTCAAATTCGGATTGGTTTTATTCGAACTTTCCAAAACTGTTCGGTCTAAAACTGGCTGCACCTTGCGGGTCTTTTTTGTGCTGGTAAACAACCTCGGATGGAAACGAGTCCAAAAGCAATCTTGACCGTTTCGACGAGGCGAACAACTTTGATGTTGAATGGTTTTTCATCAGAGGTCATCTTGAGGGTCAAATCACTCGCGCAAAACAGCTAATTATTCACGCAGCTAATCAGACATACCCACATATGTGTCTGGTTCCGGGCGTCATATTTTTCTCATTGAAGGGTCGCGCTGTGCGGGCTCTAACTTTTGCATACGACCTCGGATTGGGATGATCTTTATATCAAAATCGATCGTTCCGACGAGTCGCACAACCTTCACGCTGAAACTTTCTCCATTTGAAGCCATATTAATTGGGTTTCTAGCCATTCTTTAATCTGGTCTCAACATGAGCATCTCCGAACTTGTCATAACTTTTACATCCGAGCTCCCTTTTAGACCATCTTCATATTCATTTTCATCTTCTCGAAGAGAGCCATCTCATGGTGACTTTCAATAGTATGTTTGAATTAATATTGACATAGCTTCAAGCCACTCTTTATAAACGTGCCACTTTTGAGCGTCAACAGGAGGGAGTATAATAACTCATCATGCTCATATAACAACTCAGCATCATCATCATAATAATAACTCATCATCGTTATCATAATAATAAGTCATAGTCATCTAACAACGTCTACTCTCTATCATAATAATAAGTCATACTCATCATCATCATAGTCATAACCAACCCTAGTTAATTATTCTTAACACGTGATCATGAGTATTAGCTAGGACCTACCCCTCTCTAAGGTAAAATAGCAAAACAACGTAGCCCATGACTCTCCATTATTGAGAATGGAGATTATACTGTCTCCAATTCGTGGGCTTCACACAATGTTGCTTCCAAATACCTCCCAACGATCATTCATAACTTTTTTCCATTCTTTGATTATGAGGTCTTCATGTGTTCGAGAAATCTTTCATAAACAGCATGACCCGTAGGCGGACTTGGCCGTAAGCTAACAACATCCATGTGACCTTTCGTATCCATTAGACAAGGCGCACAATTCTTCGGGATTTTCTGTTGAAGAGCATAATAGTAACGTAGTTAGCAATGTAGTTTAACTTTGGTAGAATGTAGGGAAAAGATGCATTGGTGTCATAATAATAAAAAATCTTACCATGCCATTTCTATGGATGTTGGCCTAGTTCAACACGTGGACTAGTGACACGTATTGACCATAATGGGGAGGAGTTTCATAATTCTTATTGAAAGTCTCAACATCAATAATGAAGGAGACAAGATGATCTTTCTCCTCGTAATTTAGTTCAGAGCCATCAGTGTAGTAGGTTATGTCTACTATTTTCCGAACATTTTTTGAAGAATGGAAATAAGTTGTCAAGTAAATATATAAGCTGTCAACTATTTATATATAAACAATATAAATTACTTAATAAATATGTTTGAGAAACTCAGATAGAGGTAGAAGTGGAAGCGTATCAACAAGGACCCAAATGTCGATATTAGCTTCATTGATATTATCTTCATCGACATTATCTTCGTTGATGTCATCTTCAGGATCACCAAGATCAAAGGTGACATGCATACCTATTCGGGAAAGTAGTATAAAAAATTTCCTATGAACACGCAAGATCTATCTAGGAGAATCATAGCAATGAGCGGGGAGAGTGTGTCCACGTACCTTCGTGGACCGAAAGCGGAAGCGTTTAGTAACGCGGTTGATGTAGTCGAACGTCTTCGCGATCCAACCGATCCAAGCACCGAACGTACGAGACCTCGCGTTCAGCACACGGTCAGCTCGATGACGTCCCTCGAACTCTTGATCCAGTTGAGGCCGAGGGAGAGTTCCGTTAGCACGACGGCGTGGCGACGGTGATGAAGTTACTCGCGCAGGGCTTCGCCTAAGCACTACGATGATATGCCCGAGGTGTGAAACTGTGGAGGGGGGCACCGCACATGGCTAAGAGAAACTTGTGTGTCCTTTGGGGTGGCCCCCTCCCACGTATATAAAGGGGGGAGGAGGAGGAGGCCGGCCTAAGGGGGGCGCACGCCATGGGGAGTCCAACTAGGATTCCCAATCCTAGTTGGAGTCCCCTTCCGTCCAAGAGAGGGAGAAGGAGGGAAGGAGGAAGAGGGGAGAAGGAAAGAGGGGGCATCGTCCCCCTCCCCAGTCAAATTCAGATTGGCCATGGGGAGGCGCGGCCTCCCTTGTGGCCCTCCTCTCCTTCCTACTAAGGCCCATGAAGGCCCATGAACTTCCTAGGGGGGGGGTCCGGTAACCCCCGGTACTCTGAAACTTATCCGAAATGACCCGAACCATTCCGGTGTCCGAATGTAACCTTCCAATATATGAATTTTTATGTCTCGACCATTTCGAGACTCCTCGTCATGTCCGTGATCTCATCCGGGACTCCGAACAAACTTCGGTCATCAAATCACATAACTCATAATACAAATCGTCATCGAACGTTAAGCGTGCAGATAATACGGGTTCGAGAACTGTGTAGACATGACCGAGACACATCTTCGGTCAATAACCAATAGCGGAACCTGGATGCTCATATTCGCTCCTACATATTCTACGAAGATCTTTATCAGTCAAACCGCATAACAACATACATTGTTCCCTTTGTCATCGGTATGTTACTTGCCCGAGATTCGATCGTCGGTATCATCATACCTAGTTCAATCTCGTTACCGACAAGTCTCTTTACTCGTTCCGTAATGCATCATCTTGTAACTAACTCATTAGTCACATTTCTTGCAACGCTTATAGTGATGTGCATTACCGAGAGGGCCGAGAGATACCTCTCAGGTACACGGAATGACAAATCCTAATCTCGATCTATGCTAACCCAACAAACACCTTCGGAGACACCAGAGCATGTTTATAATCACCCAGTTACGTTGTGATGCTTGATAGCACATAAGGTGTTCCTCCGGTATTCGGGAGTTGCATAATCTCATAGTCAGAGGAACATGTGTAAGTCATGAAGAAAGCAATAGCAATAAAACTCAACGATCATAATGCTAAGCTAACGGATGGGTCTTGTCCACCACATCATTCTCTAATGATGTGATCCCGTTCATCAAATGACTACATATGTCCATGGTTAGGAAACTTAACCATCTTTGATTAACGAGCTAGTCTAGTAGAGGCATACTAGGGACACCTTGTTTTGTCTATGTATTCACACATGTATGAAGTTTCTGGTTAATACAATTCTAGCATGAATAATAAACATTTATCATGATATAAGGAAATAAAATAACAACTTTATTATTGCCTCTAGGGCATATTTCCTTCAATACCCTCCTGAAAACCATACGGCTTGCACAGTGCTTCCCAATTCGAGCAACCAAATGGGAGTAGTTTACCGCATTATATAGCTTTACGGCAAAAGCATAACCATGATGGGTCTTGAGGTGAACTCTCTTTGTCTCCATATTCTCACGATCTTTAAAATCCAACTTCTCCAAGACATAACGTCTTGCATGGCAGGGGATGCACTAGTCAAATTGTAAAAGACGGAAATTGCATGTTGAAGAAGCAGAAGTCATACTTAATTACGAAAAAGACTTGTCATCATTGCGTACCGTTTCAACATCGAAGGTCTCGTAGAGCTTAATACTGAAGTGCCGACCGTCTTGCAGGTGAGGCCAGTCGCATAGACCTCGGTCATCGCTGTAGTAGTCGCACTCCGGGATCCTATCGTTGTCGTCAGACAATTCCTATGTTCATAATTCAAAGATTAAACTTCTAAAATTCAATATTTTTTTGAGCAAACACAGCAGGGAAAAATCCCCACTGTAACTTTATTTTTCATTAATCAAAGGTAGTGTTAAATGAGGCATGTACAATGGTGTTAAAAGAGGGATAGTATAGATTACAAAGAATCTAACCATAACTGCATCCCTTCCTTTAAACTAGGCCTTGCTTTTTTGATGATGTTGCTATAATGCTCTTTAAAACTCAAAATGCAATGATGTAAGTTCCTTTCATTATTTTCAAAGATGATGCCATTCTTGTGCTTCCATATGCTCCAACATCCTGCAATTAGTCTGTCTTTGAAACCCTTGTTGTGATTTCTGTTCATCCCTTCTTCAAGCATCTCAATAGTATTTAGATTTGTGTTCCACTCCATACCCAGAGCAATCCAGAATTTTTTTGCCGAAGTCGCTGATACGTCTCTGTCGTATCTACTTTTCCAAACACTTTTGCCCTTATTTTGGACTCTAACTTGTATGATTTGAATGGAACTAACCCGGACTGACGCTGTTTTCAGCAGAATTGCCATGATGTTGTTTTATGTGCAGAAAACAAAAGTTCTTGGAATGACCTGAAACTCCACGGAATATCTTACAATAAATAATAAAAAATCCTCGTCAAAGATGAAGACCAGGGGGCCCACACCCTATCCACGAGGGTGGGGGGCGCGCCCCCCTACCTCATGGGCCCCCTGGAGACTTTCCGATGCCAACTCCAGCTCTATATATTTGCTTTTGGGGAGAAAAAAATAGAGAAGAAGAAATCATCGTGTTTTACGATACGGAGCCGCCGCCAAGCCCTAAAACCTCTCGGGAGGGCTGATCTGGAGTCCGTTCGGGGCTCCGGAGAGGGGGATTCGTCACCGTCGTCATCATCAACCATCCTCCACCACCAATTTCATGATGCTCACCGCCGTGCGTGAGTAATTCCATCGTAGGCTTGCTGGATGGTGATGGGTTGGATGAGATTTATCATGTAATTGAGTTAGTTTTGTTAGGGTTTGATCCGTAGTATCCACTATGTTCTGAGATTGATGTTGCTATGACTTTGCTATGCTTAATGCTTGTCACTAGGGCCCGAGTGCCATGATTTCAGATCTGAACCTATTATGTTTTCATGAATATATGTGAGTTCTTGATCCTATCTTGCAAGTCTATAGTCACCTACTATGTGTTATGATCCGGCAACCCCGAAGTGACAATAATCGGGACCACTCCCGGTGATGACCATAGTTTGAGGAGTTCATGTATTCACTATGTGCTAATGCTTTGTTCCGGTTCTCTATTAAAAGGAGGCCTTAATATCCCTTAGTTTCCGATAGGACCCCGCTGCCACGGGAGGGTAGGACAAAAGATGTCATGCAAGTTCTTTTCCATAAGCACATATGACTATATTCGGAATACATGCCTACATTACATTGATGAATTGGAGCTAGTTATGTGTCACCCTATGTTATGACTGTTACATGATGAACCGCATCCGGCATAATTATCCATCACTGATCCGATGCCTACAAGCTTTCCATCTATTGGTTTACGCTTATTTACTTTCCCGTTGCTACTATTACAATCACTACAAAATACCAAAAATATTACTTTGCTTTCATTACTCTTTTGTTACCGTTGCCACCACTATCATATTACTTTGCTACTAAACACTTTGCTGCAGATACTAAGTTTCCAGGTGTGGTTGAATTGACAACTCAGCTGCTAATACTTGAGAATATTCTTTGGCTCCCCTTGTGTCGAATCAATAAATTTGGGTTGAATACTCTACCCTCGAAAGCTGTTGCGATCCCCTATACTTGTGGGTTATCAAGACTAATTTCTGGCGCCGTTGCCGGGGAGCATAGCTCTATTCTTTGAGTCACTTGGGATTTATATCTGCTGGACACTATGAAGAACTTGAAAGACGCTAAGACAACAATTTATCCCTCAACTACAAGGGGAGGTAAGGAACTGCCATCTAGCCTTGCACTTGATTCACCTTCTGTTATGAGTAAGCTTGCGACACCTAAACCTGCTTCTGCTATTCGTTCTGATATGTTGCATGTTATTGATTATGCCACTTCTGCTATGCATGATACTTATGATGAAACTACTTCTATGCCTGATACTACTGTGCCCCTTAGTGAATTTCTAGATGAAGAAATTGCTAGGGCTAGAGAGAAAGAAATTATTGAATCTGATTATAATGATGAAAGTGATGATGAAGATAGGCCTGTTATTCCTGATGGTTATGTTTTTGATAGGGAATCTTCTGCCGCTATTTTAGCTTGCAAAGATCGTCATGAACTTAAAAGGCTATTAATTAAATAGAACAAAGAATCTCTTAAAGATAAAATGAGGCCTGACCCTGCTTTTGCTACTTCGCCTATCTGTGTTCCCGATAAGGATTATGAATTCTCTGTTGATCCTGATATAATTACTTTGGTTGAATCTGATCCTTTTCATGGCTATGAATCTGAAACTGTTGTGGCGCATCTTACTAAATTAAATGATATAGCCACCCTGTTTACTATTGATGAGAAATCGCGCTACTTTTATATACTTAAAATATTTGCGTTCTCATTAAAGGGTGATGCTAAGATATGGTTTAATTCTCTTGATCCTGGTTGTGTGGGTAGTCCCCAAGATATGATTTATTACTTCTCTTCTAAATTTTCCCTGCTCATAAGAAACAAGCTGCTTTAAAGGAAATATACAACTTTGTGCAAATTAAAGAAGAGAGTCTCCCACAAGCTTGGGGGAGGCTTCTCAAGTTACTTAATGCTTTGCCTGATCATCCTCTTAAGAAAAATGAAATACATGATATCTTTTATAATGGACTAACCGATGCTTCCATAGATTACCTGGATAGTTGTGATGGTTCTCTTTTCAGGGAAAGAACACCGGATGAAGCTAAAATTCTATTGAATAATATGCTGACAAATGAAAATAATTGGGCACCTCCTGAGCTAGTTCCTGCTCCAATTAATGATCCTATTCCTAAACCAACTCCGAAGAAGCGAGGTGTTCTATTTCTCAGTCCTGAAGATATGCAAGAGGCAAAGAAATCTATGAAATAAAAAGGTATTAAAGCTGAAGATGTTAAGAATTTACCTCCTATTGAAGAAGTACATGGTCTTAATTTACCGCCTGTCAAAGAAACATATGATCTTAATCCTTTACCTATTGAAGAACCTCCTGATCCTGATAACCCGACACAGGTAGTAAAGGTAAATTCTCTCTATAGATTTGATGAAGGTGATATTCCTTATTATAAGTCTGCTAGACAATGCCTTTATGAATTCGATAACTTTATTGTCAAACAAGAAAATTTCAATGCTTATTTTGGTAGACAATTGAAATACGATTCCGATATGATTAAACGCTTGGGTGATTATATGGCTAATATTAGAGGTGAACTTAAACTTGTTAGCAAACATGCTTCTATGGTTACCACTCAAGTAGAACAAGTACTTAAAGCTCAAAAAGAACTGCTCGATGAAATTAATAGTAAGAAAAATGATTATGCTGTTAGAGTGGCTACTAGAACTGGTAGAATGACTCAGGAACCTTTGTATCCTGAAGGCCACCCTAAGAAAATTGAGCAAGATTCTCAGAGAAATAATATTGATGCACCTAGTTCCTCTAAAAAGAAGAAAAAGAAAGATGATAGAACTGTGCAAACTTCTAGTGAACCTATTGCTGAACCACCTGATAATCCAAATGATATCTCTATGTCTGATGCTGAAACACA
Organism: Triticum aestivum; assembly: GCF_018294505.1. Lineage (NCBI taxonomy): Eukaryota > Viridiplantae > Streptophyta > Magnoliopsida > Poales > Poaceae > Triticum > Triticum aestivum. The sequence goes on from NC_057812.1 coordinate 660,470,939, forward strand.
ATCTGGTAATGAACATGAACCTAATGAAAATGTTAGTGATGATGTTCATGAGGATGCTCAACCTAGTAATGATAATGATGTAGAAACTGAACCTGCTGTTGATCTTGGTAACCCACAATCAAAGAATCAACGTTATGATAAGAGAGACTTTGTTTCTAGGAAACATGGTAAAGAAAGAGAACCTTGGGTCCAGAAACCCATGCCTTTTCCTCCCAAACCATCCAAGAAAAAGGATGATAAGGATTTTGAGCGCTTTGCTGAAATGATTAGACCTATCTTTTTGCGTATGCGATTGACTAATATGCTAAAAATGAATCCTTATGCTAAGTACATGAAAGATATTGTTACAAATAAAAGAAAGATACCAGAAACTGAAATTTCCACCATGCTTGCTAATTATACTTTTAAGGGTGGAATACCAAAGAAACTTGGAGATCCAGGAGTACCTACTATACTAAGCTCCATTAAAAGAAATTATGTTAAAACTGCTTTATGTGATCTTGGAGCCGGTGTTAGTGTTATGCCTCTCTCTTTATATCGTAGACTTGACTTGAATAAGTTGACACCTACTGAAATATATTTGCAAATGGCTGATAAATCAACTGCTATACCTGTCGGTATTTGTGAGGATGTGCCTGTTGTGGTTGCAAACGTTACTATTTTAACGGACTTTGTTATTCTTGATATTCGCGAGGACGATAGTATGTCTATTATTCTTGGAAGACCTTTTCTTAATACTGCAGGGGCTGTTATTGATTGCAACAAAGGCAATGTCACTTTTCATGTTAATGGTAATGAGCATACGATACACTTTCCGAGGAAACAACCTCAAGTTCATAGTACCAACTCTATTGGAAATATTCCATCGATTATATTTGGAGGTTTTGAATTTCCTCTTCCTACTGTCAAAAATAAATATGATATACTTATTATTGGGGATGTGCATATCCCTGTTGAGGTAACCTAGTGTTATTCGAAATTTCTTCGGTTTCATGTTAATCGGAATGAGTTTGTTAACAAGACTTGATCAACCTTGTTAGTGGATTCCTTTTGATGAGCATGAGATGGATGAAACTAGAAGCACAACCTTCTGTACCCTCTCTATACTTTCTGTTATTTAGTTGAAATAAAGTAAAAATAGTATTTTTCTGTCTGTTTCCTGATTTATTCGTGCAATATAAAAATACCCCGAAAATAAAAGTCCTTAGAATGACATGCCAATTTAATACGATTTTTTCGGGAATATTTGAGGATTTATGGTGCAAAAATCACCGCGGGGGGAGCTGCCACCTGGCCACAAGGGTGGAGGGCACGCCCTACCCCCCGGGCGTGCCCCCCTGCCTCGTGGGCCCACGGTGGCCCTCCTCCACTTATCCCAGCACCCATCCTGTTCTTATTCCTCACACAAACACGAAAAACCAACTCAAGCACGAGTTCCAGCCCTCTGCTGTAATTTCCGATCTCCTTGCTCAAAGCACCTCTCGCAAAACTGCTTGGGGAGATTGTTCCTTGGTATGTGACTCCTCCATTGGTCCAATTAGTTTTTGTTTTAGTGCTTTATTCTTTGCAAATTTGTGCTGCACAGGTGACCATGTTCTTGAGCTTGCATGTCAAATTTATATGGTTCCAAGTAGTTCTAATGCTTGATATAGGCTCTAGGCACTTGTGGGAGTAGTTGCTATCAGTTTTATTAAAGTTGGTTCACTTTTGTTTGAAGTTACTAAAAATTTCAAATTATTTCAGAAAATAATGAAGAGACTTTTGAGGGGCTCATCGAGCCGAAGCTCGAAGGAGAAACAAAATGAAGAAGCATAGAGGCCCAAATATAATTTTCCTCGTACCGTAGAGATCCGGCCGTGTGAATGGCCTTTCGATAATTTCTTGAGACAAGCCGGGATTTATGAGGATTTCTATTCATTGATTGAGAATGCCGGCCTCACCGACTTTGTCCGCGACCAACGTCATCAGTATCTCTTACTCACAAATACTTTTGTGCAAAACTTCTACTTTTTCCCTAAGGAATCACCTCCTTCAGTAGAGTTTCATTTATATGACGTTGTTAAGAAAATGCCATTGTCTGAATTTTGTGAAGTCTGCAACATACCCCCTAAGGGTACCTTAGAGGAACCACCCCGTAAAGAGGTGGAAGCGTTTATTAACACTATCTCTGTGGGAGAAACCAGGAATTTTTCTCTGATGCAAGAATCACTAGCATACATTTTCCTGTATTACTCTATTTTGCCTTATTTGCTAGTCGTTGCTTGATTGGTCGCGGGAACTGTTGAAACCTTAGTGTTCCTGATATTATTATTTTGTTCCATGGTTTATACCGTGATACCACTGTTAGTATGGGCGGAATTATTGCTAGACGGTTAAGTATGAACCGTACTAAGGGTCCCATCTTTGGAGGCATTTATGCTTCACGCCTCACTGCACATTTTAACATAGCTATCAGACTTCATGAGAAAGAAGAAAAATTGCTGCCTAGTGCTTATCTAGATTATAAGAGTATGATAGCGCATGATTTTCTCGTTAAGGGTAGGGAAGGAGAGCTCAAGTATAAATTATTCTTTCATAAACATCATCCTGAAACTATTACCTTGCCTGCTCCTTCTTTGTTTAATTTTGTAGGACCCTATCTCGTTACGTGGGCTGCCGTCCAAGCTTACCGGAATCCTGCACCAGCCCCGGAACCGGAACCACAAGAGGAGCCTCCACGACAGTCTGTTTATTCTTGGGATCCGGAGATGGCTATCAGCCAATGGCAGTCAGAGTCTTCCTCATCATAGTACAACCCCAACTATTCTTCGTCGTAGTACGACCCCAGCTACACCTACGGGTATCCGCCAGGCTATCCCTGGCAATAAACCAATTTAGGTCAAAAGCCTAACCTTGGGGGAGTACGTATTTCTCACCGACATTACATTCATGTTCACACACACTCAATGCTAGATGTCGGTGCTCATACTCTTTCACCGTAATATCCATGCTAATTTATTTTCTTTTTCCTACTTTCTTCTTGCGTGTTTAATAAACCTTAAGAAAAACCAAAAAAATAGTAGTAGTTTACTTTCTTGCTGTAGTAGTAATTAAAAAGAAAAAACCCAAAAATATTTCCCGTTCTTCTTTTGCTTGTTGGGAGCTTTCCCATGTAAATAGTTTTATTTATTTTCTTTTCTTTGGGGGTCAGTAGGAGAAGACCATGATTAAATTGTTGAAGTGGCTCTTATATGCATTATTGTTGATTTAACCAAGAGCCCATATTGCCTTGTCTCCTCCTGTTTATTGAATGCTCGCAGATTCTAGCTTAGTCCAATGCACGAGCACTCTTATTATTATTCACCTCGTTCGGTCGTGCAAGTGAAAGGCAATTATGATGATATATGATGGGCTGACTGAGATGAGAAAAGCTGGTATGAACTCGACCTCTTTTGTTTTTGTAAATATGATGAGTTCATCGTTCTTGATTCAGCTTGTTATGAATAAACATGTTTGCAATGACAATTAGAGATCATAGTTGCTTATGCCATGCTTGATTAGCTATGAGTTATAATGGTTTACCTTGCATGCCAACATGCTATTGAGATGGTTATGATGTGGTATGATGGGGTGGTATCCTCCTTTGAATGATTTAAATGACTTGACTTGGCACATGTTCACGCATGTAGTTGAAACAAATCAACATAGCCTTCACGATATTTATGTTCATGGTGGATTATATCCTACTCATGCTTGCATCCAATGTTTATTAATTTTAATGCATGTACATGGCTGTTGTCGCCTTCTAGTTGGTCGCTTCCCAGTCTTTTGCTAGCCTTCACTTGTACTAAGCGGGAATATTGCTTGTGCATCCAATCCCTTAAACCCCAAAGTTATTCCAGATGAGTCCACTATACCTTCCTATATGTCGTATCTACCTGCCATTCCAAGTAAATTTTTATGTGCCAAACTCTAAACCTTCAAATAAACATTCTGTTTTGTATGCTCGAATAGCTCATGTATCAACCAAGGCTGCCCTTATCTTCCATGTTAGGCGGGTTATTCTCAAGAGGAGTGGACTCCGCTCCTCACTCATGAGAAAATGGCTGGTCACCGGGATGCCCAGTCCCATGCTTTATGCAAACTAAATCAAAATTAATTGCAAACAAAACTCCCCCTGGGACCTGATGTATGTTGGAGGCACCCGTTGTTTTGAGCAAGCCATGGATTGATGCTTGTTAGTGGAGGGGGAGTATAAACTTTACCATACTGTTTGGGAACCGCCTATAATGTGTGTAGCATGGAAGATATCACCATCTCTTAGTTGCTATGTTGACAATGAAAGTATACCGCTCAAAATATTATTTATCTCTATTTCAAAACCGAGCTCTGGCACCTCTACAAATCCCTGCTTCCCTCTACGAAGGGCATATCCATTTACTTTTATGTTGAGTCATCACCCTCTTATTAAAAAGCACTAGCTGGAGAGCACAACTGTCATTTGCATTCATTACTGTTAATTTATATTGGGTATGACTATGATTGGATCTCTTTTACCATGAATTACAATGTCTCACTACTAGGGAAAACCTTATACACAGAATCTTAGCAGCAACGTGGTTTAAAAACAGATGCTACTGCTAATTAGCAGTAGCGAGCTTCAGCAAACAACGCTACTAATATCTATGTAGCAGTAGCGCTCTAGGTGAAACGAGCGCTACTACTATAATTGCCACGGTGTTGCCTCCAGGCTAGATATAGTAGTAGCGCCCTTCCCAGGGACGCGCTACTGCTAAAGTACTTAGTAGCAGCGTTTTTCTTCAAAACTCGCTACTGCTAAGTATCACCGCAACTAATTAAGTTTAGTCCCATACTGCTAAGCGAACAAGGTGTTTACCACCTTAAATATGTTACTTCTCAACCTATATCTCGAGCACCTGGTCTTCATTGAACTATATGTGTATGATTTGTGGCTGCAATATGAATCCTCGCCTGTACCTATACAGGTACAGTGAGGATTCATGTTGACTATTTAGATTCTACACAAAAAGATCAATGATGACCAATGTATATTTTTGATGTTTTTACATTGCTTAGACTTATAGCGTTTTTTCAGGACAAAGCGTTCACTAGTAGAAAAAGGGTCAAACGTGAAGCACATTAGTGCCGGTTTGTATTTGAGCCAGTACTAATGGTACCATTAGTGCCAGTTCGAACAGATTTGCATTAATGCCGGTTCGTGTTGAACCTTTAGTACCGCTTCGTGGCACGAACCGGTACTAAAGGGGTGGTGGCAGGCTAGCGTCAGTCCGGGGCCCCACGATCACCTTTAGTACCGGTTCGTGGCACGAACCGGTACTAAAGGTCTGACCTGTAGTACCGGTTCATGCCATGAACCGGTACTAAAGGGGTCTGACCTATAGTACCGGTTGGAGACACAAATTGGCACTATAGGGCAATTTTCAAACTTGAAAAAATCATAACTAAATCATCCTAATTCAGAAAAATACATATAATATATCAAAATTTGCAGAACAAAAAGATTGATCCACTGAAACTCTTATATGCATTATTTCTTTTCTTTTCTTTGGGGGTTAGTAGGAGAAGACCATGATTAAATTGTTGAAGTGGCTCTTATATGCATTATTGTTGATTTAACCAAGAGCCCATACTGCCTTGTCTCCTCCTGTTTATTGAATGCTCGTAGATTCCAGCTTAGTCCAATGCACGTGCACTCTTATTATTATTCACCTCGTTCGGTCGTGCAAGTGAAAGGCAATTATGATGATATATGATGGGCTGACTGAGATGAGGAAAGCTGGTATGAACTCAACCTCTTTTGTTTTTGTAAATATCATGAGTTCATCGTTCTTCATTCAGCTTGTTATGAATAAACATGTTTGCAATGACAATTAGAGATCATAGTTGCTTATGCCATGCTTGATTAGCTATGAGTTATAATGGTTTACCTTGCATGCCAACATGCTATTGAGATGGTTATGATGTGGTATGATGGGGTGGTATCCTCCTTTGAATGATTTAAATGACTTGACTTGGCACATGTTCACGCATGTAGTTGAAACAAATCAACATAGCCTTCACTATATTTATGTTCATGGTGGATTATATCCTACTCATGCTTGCACCCAATGTTTATTAATTTTCATGCATGTACATGGCTGTTGTCGCTCTCTAGTTGGTCGCTTCCCAGTCTTTCACTAGCCTTCACTTGTACTAAGCGGGAATACTGCTTGTGCATCCAATCCCTTAAACCCCAAAGTTATTCTATATGAGTCCACTATACCTTCCTATATGTCGTATCTACCTGCCGTTCCAAGTAAATATTTATGAGCCAAACTCTAAACCTTCAAATAAACATTCTGTTTTGTATGCTCGAATAGCTCATGTATCAACCAAGGCTGCCCTTATCTTCCATGTTAGGCGGGTTATTCTCAAGAGGAGTGGACTCCGCTCCTCACTCCCGAGAAAATGGCTGGTCACCGGGATGCCCAGTCCCATGCTTTATGCAAATTAAATCAAAATTAATTGCTAACAAAACTCCCCCTGGGACCTGATGTATGTTGGAGGCACTCGTTGTTTTGAGCAAGCCATGGATTGATGCTTGTTGGTGGAGGGGGAGTATAAACTTTACCATACTATTTGGGAACCACCTATAATGTGTGTAGCATGGAAGATATCACCATCTCTTAGTTGCTATGTTGACAATGAAAGTATACCGCTCAAAATATTATTTATCTCTATTTCAAAACCGAGCTCTGGGACCTCTACAAATCCCTGCTTCACTCTACGAAGGGCATATCCATTTACTTTTATGTTGAGTCATCACCCTCTTATTAAAAAGCACTAGCTGGAGAGCACAACTGTCATTTGCATTCATTACTGTTAATTTATATTGGGTATGACTATGATTGGATCTCTTTTACCATGAATTACAATGTCTCACTACTAGGGAAAACCTTATACACAGAATCTTAGCAACAACGTGGTTTAAAAACAGATGCTACTGCTAATTAGCAGTAGCGAGCTTCAGCAAACAACGCTACTAATATCTATGTAGCAGTAGCGCTCTAGGAGAAAAGAGAGCTACTACTATAATTGCCACGGTGTTGCCTCCAGGCTAGATATAGTAGTAGCGCCCTTCCCAGGGACGCGCTACTGCTAAAGTACTTAGTAGCAGCGTTTTTCTTCAAAACTTGCTACTGCTAAGTATCATCGCAACTAATTAAGTTTAGTCCCATACTGCTAAGCGAACAAGGTGTTTACCACCTTAAATATGTTACTTCTCAACCTATATCTCGAGCACCTGGTCTTCATTGAACTATATGTGTATGATTTGTGGCTGCAATATGAATCCTCGCCTGTACCTATACAGGTACAGTGAGGATTCATGTTGACTATTCAGATTCTACACAAAAAGATCAATGATGACCAATGTATATTTTTGATGTTTTTACATTGCTTAGACTTATAGCGTTTTTTCAGGACAAAGCGTTCACTAGTAGAAAAAGGGTCAAACGTGAAGCACATTAGTGCCGGTTTGTATTTGAGCCGGTACTAATGGTATCACTAGTGCCGATTCGAACGGATTTGCATTGATGCCGGTTCGTGTTGAACCTTTAGTACCGGTTCGTGGCACGAACCGGTACTAAAGGGGTGGTGGCAGGCTGGCGTCAGGCCGGGGCCCCACGATCACCTTTAGTACCGGTTCATGGCACGAACCGGTACTAAAGGTCTAACCTTTAGTACCGGTTCGTGCCATGAACCGATACTAAAGGGGTCTGACCTATAGTACCGGTTGGAGACACAAACCGGCACTATAGGGCAATTTTCAAACTTGAAAAAATCATAACTATATCATCCTAATTCAGAAAAATACATATAATATATCAAAATTTGCAGAACAAAAAGATTGATCCGCTGAAACTCTTATATGCATTATTTCTTTTCTTTTCTTTGGGGGTCATTAGGAGAAGACCATGATTAAATTGTTGAAGTGGCTCTTATATGCATTATTGTTGATTTAACCAAGAGCCCATATTGCATTGTCTCCTCCTGTTTATTGAATGCTCGCAGATTCCAGCTTAGTCCAATGCACGTGCACTCTTATTATTATTCACCTCGTTCGGTCATGCAAGTGAAAGGCAATTATGATGATATATGATGGGCTGACTGAGATGAGAAAAGCTGGTATGAACTCGACCTCTTTTGTTTTTGTAAATATTATGAGTTCATCGTTCTTGATTCAGCTTGTTATGAATAAACATGTTTGCAATGACAATTAGAGATCATAGTTGCTTATGCCATGCTTGATTAGCTATGAGTTATAATGGTTTACCTTGCATGCCAACATGCTATTGAGATGGTTATGATGTGGTATGATGGGGTGGTATCCTCCTTTGAATGATTTAAATGACTTGACTTGGCACATGTTCACGCATGTAGTTGAAACAAATCAACATAGCCTTCACGATATTTATGTTCATGGTGGATTATATCCTACTCATGCTTGCATCCAATGTTTCTTAATTTTAAAGCATGTACATGGCTGTTGTCGCTCTCTAGTTGGTCGCTTCCCAGTCTTTTGCTAGCCTTCACTTGTACTAAACGGGAATACTGCTTGTGCATCCAATCCCTTAAACCCTAAAGTTATTCCAGATGAGTCCACTATACCTTCCTATATGTCGTATCTACCTACCGTTCCAAGTAAATTTTTATGTGCCAAACTCTAAACCTTCAAATAAACATTCTGGTTTGTATGCTCGAATAGCTCATGTATCAACCAAGGCTGCCCTTATCTTCCATGTTAGGCGGGTTATTCTCAAGAGGAGTGGACTCCGCTCCTCACTCACGAGAAAATGGCTGGTCACCAGGATGCCCAGTCCCATGCTTTATGCAAACTAAATCAAAATTAATTGCAAACAAAACTCCCCCTGGGACCTGATGTATGTTGGAGGCACTCGTTGTTTTGAGCAAGCCATGGATTGATGCTTGTTGGTGGAGGAGGAGTATAAACTTTACCATACTGTTTGGGAACCGCCTATAATGTGTGTAGCATGGAAGATATAACCATCTCTTAGTTGCTATGTTGACAATGAAAGTATACCGCTCAAAATATTATTTATCTCTATTTCAAAACCGAGCTCTGGCACCACTACAAATCCCTGCTTCCCTCTGCGAAGGGCCTATCCATTTACTTTTATGTTGAGTCATCACCCTCTTATTAAAAAGCACTAGCTGGAGAGCACAGTTGTCATTTGCATTCATTACTGTTAATTTATATTGGGTATGACTATGATTGGATCTCTTTTACCATGAATTACAATGTCTCACTACTAGGGAAAACCTTATACACAGAATCTTAGCAGCAACGTGGTTTAAAAATAGATGCTACTGCTAATTAGCAGTAGCGAGCTTCAGCAAACAACGCTACTAATATCTATGTAGCAGTAGCGCTCTAGGTGAAACGAGCGCTACTACTATAATTGCCACGGTGTTGCCTCCAGGCTAGATATAGTAGTAGCGCCCTTTCCAGGGACGCGCTACTGCTAAAGTACTTAGTAGCAGCGTTTTTCTTCAAAACTCGCTACTCCTAAGTATCACCGCAACTAATTAAGTTTAGTCCCATACTGCTAAGCGAACAAGGTGTTTACCACCTTAAATATGGTACTTCTCAACCTATATCTCGAGCACCTGGTCTTCATTGAACTATATGTGTATGATTTGTGGCTGCAATATGAATCCTCGCCTGTACCTATACAGGTAGAGTGAGGATTCATGTTGACTATTTAGATTCTACACAAAAAGATCAATGATGACCAATGTATATTTTTGATGTTTTTACATTGCTTAGACTTATAGCGTTTTTTCAGGACAAAGCGTTCACTAGTAGAAAAAGGGTCAAACGTGAAGCACATTAGTGCCGATTTGTATTTGAGCTGGTACTAATGGTACCATTAGTGCCAGTTCGAACGGATTTGCATTAATGCCGGTTCGTGTTGAACCTTTAGTACCGGTTCGTGGCACGAACCGGTACTGAAGGGGTGGTGGCAGGCTGGCGTCAGGTCGGGGCCCCACGATCACCTTTAGTACCGGTTCGTGGCACGAACCGGTACTAAAGGTCTAACCTTTAGTACCGGTTCGTGCTATGTACCGGTACTAAAGGGGTCTGACCTATAGTACCGGTTGGAGACACAAACCGGCACTATAGGGCAATTTTCAAACTTGAAAAAATCATAACTAAATCATCCTAATTCAGAAAAATACATATAATATATCAAAATTTGCAGAACAAAAAGATTGATCGCTGAAACTCTTATGTGCATTATTTCTTTTCTTTTCTTTGGGGGTCAGTAGGAGAAGACCATGATTAAATTGTTGAAGTGGCTCTTATATGCATTATTGTTGATTTAACCAAGAGCCCATATTGCATTGTCTCCTCCTGTTTATTGAATGCTCGCAGATTCCAGCTTAGTCCAATGCACGTGCACTCTTATTATTATTCACCTCGTTCGGTCGTGCAAGTGAAAGGCAATTATGATGATATATGATGGGCTGACTGAGATGAGAAAAGCTGGTATGAACTCGACCTCTTTTGTTTTTGTAAATATGATGAGTTCATCGTTCTTGATTCAGCTTGTTATGAATAAACATGTTTGCAATGACAATTAGAGATCATAGTTGCTTATGCCATGCTTGATTAGCTATGAGTTATAATGGTTTACCTTGCATGCCAACATGCTATTGAGATGGTTATGATGTGGTATGATGGGGTGGTATCCTCCTTTGAATGATTTAAATGACTTGACTTGGCACATGTTCACGCATGTAGTTGAAACAAATCAACATAGCCTTCACGATATTTATGTTCATGGTGGATTATATCCTACTCATGCTTGCATCCAATGTTTATTAATTTTAATGCATGTACATGGCTGTTTTCGCTCTCTAGTTGGTCGCTTCCCAGTCTTTTGCTAGCCTTCACTTGTACTAAGAGGGAATACTGCTTGTGCATCCAATCCCTTAAACCCCAAAGTTATTCCAGATGAGTCCACTATACCTTCCTATATGTTGTATCTACCTGCCGTTCCAAGTAAATTTTTATGTGCCAAACTCTAAACCTTCAAATAAACATTCTGTTTTGTATGCTCGAATAGCTCATGTATCAACCAAGGCTGCCCTTATCTTCCATGTTAGGCGGTTTATTCTCAAGAGGAGTGGACTCCGCTCCTCACTCACGAGAAAATGGCTGGTCACCGGGATGCCCAGTCCCATGCTTTATGCAAAGTAAATCAAAATTAATTGCAAACAAAACTCCCCCTGGGACCTGATGTATGTTGGAGGCACTCGTTGTTTTGAGCAAGCCATGGATTGATGCTTGTTGGTGGAGGGGGAGTATAAACTTTACCATACTGTTTGGGAACCGCCTATAATGTGTGTAGCATGGAAAATATCACCATCTCTTAGTTGCTATGTTGACAATGAAAGCATACCGCTCAAAATATTATTTATCTCTATTTCAAAACCAAGCTCTGGCACCTCTACAAATCCCTGCTTCCCTCTGGAAGGGCCTATCCATTTACTTTTATGTTGAGTCATCACCCTCTTATTAAAAAGCACTAGCTGGAGAGCACAGCTGTCATTTGCATTCATTACTGTTAATTTATATTGGGTATGACTATGATTGGATCTCTTTTACCATGAATTACAATGTCTCACTACTAGGGAAAACCTTATACACAGAATCTTAGCAGCAACGTGGTTTAAAAACAGACGCTACTGCTAATTAGCAGTAGCGAGCTTCAGCAAACAATGGTACTAATATATATGTAGCAGTAGCGCTCTAGGTGAAACGAGCGCTACTACTATAATTGCCACGGTGTTGCCTCCAGTCTAGATATAGTAGTAGCGCCCTTCCCAGGGATGCGCTACTGCTAAAGTACTTAGTAGCAGCGTTTTTCTTCAAAACTCGCTACTGCTAAGTATCACCGCAACTAATTAAGTTTAGTCCCATACTGCTAAGCGAACAAGGTGTTTACCACCTTAAATATGTTACTTCTCAACCTATATCTCGAGCACCTGGTCTTCATTGAACTATATGTGTATGATTTGTGGCTGCAATATGAATCCTCGCCTGTACCTATACAGGTACAGTGAGGATTCATGTTGACTATTTAGATTCTACACAAAAAGATCAATGATGACCAATGTATATTTTTGATGTTTTTACATTGCTTAGACTTATAGCATTTTTTCAGGACAAAGCGTTCACTAGTAGAAAAAGGGTCAAACGTGAAGCACATTAGTGCCGGTTTGTATTTGAGCCGGTACTAATGGTACCATTAGTGCCAGTTCGAACGGATTTGCATTAATGCCGAACCTTTAGTACCGGTTCGTGGCACGAACCGGTACTAAAGGGGTGGTGGTAGGCTGGCGTCAGGCCGGGGCCCCACGATCACCTTTAGTACCGGTTCATGGCACGAACCGGTACTAAAGGTCTAACCTTTAGTACCGGTTCGTGCCATGAACCGATACTAAAGGGGTCTGACCTATAGTACCGGTTGGAGACACAAACCGGCACTATAGGGCAATTTTCAAACTTGAAAAAATCATAACTAAATCATCCTAATTCAGAAAAATACATATAATATATCAAAATTTGCAGAACAAAAAGATTGATCCGCTGAAACTCTTATATGCATTATTTCTTTTCTTTTCTTTGCGGGTCAGTAGGAGAAGACCATGATTAAATTGTTGAAGTGGCTCTTATATGCATTATTGTTGATTTAACCAAGAGCCCATATTGCATTGTCTCCTCCTGTTTATTGAATGCTCGCAGATTCCATCTTAGTCCAATGCACGTGCACTCTTATTATTATTCACCTTGTGCGGTCGTGCAAGTGAAAGGCAATTATGATGATATATGATGGGCTGACTGAGATGAGAAAAGCTGGTATGAACTCGACCTCTTTTGTTTTTGTAAATATGATGAGTTCATCATTCTTGATTCAGATTGTTATGAATAAACATGTTTGCAATGACAATTAGAGATCATAGTTGCTTATGCCATGCTTGATTAGCTATGAGTTATAATGGTTTACCTTGCATGCCAACATGCTATTGAGATGGTTATGATGTGGTATGATGGGGTGGTATCCTCCTTTGAATGATTTAAATGACTTGACTTGGCACATGTTCACGCATGTAGTTGAAACAAATCAACATAGCCTTCACGATATTTATGTTCATGGTGGATTATATCCTACTCATGCTTGCATCCAATGTTTATTAATTTTAATGCATGTACATGGCTGTTGTCGCTCTCTAGTTGGTCGCTTCCCAGTCTTTTGCTAGCCTTCACTTGTACTAAGCGGGAATACTTCGTGTGCATCCAATCCCTTAAACCCCAAAGTTATTCCAGGTGAGTCCACTATACCTTCCTATATGTCGTATCTACATGCCGTTCCAAGTAAATTTTTATGTGCCAAACTCTAAACCTTCAAATAAACATTCTGTTTTGTATGCTCGAATAGCTCATGTATCAACCAAGGCTGCCCTTATCTTCCATGTTAGGCGGGTTATTCTCAAGAGGAGTGGACTCCGCTCCTCACTCACGACAAAATGGCTGGTCACCGGGATGCCTAGTCCCATGCTTTATGCAAACTAAATCAAAATTAATTGCAAACAAAACTCCCCCTGGGACCTGATGTATGTTGGAGGCACTCGTTGTTTTGAGCAAGCCATGGATTGATGCTTGTTGGTGGAGGGGGAGTATAAACTTTACCATACTATTTGGGAACCGCCTATAATGTGTGTAGCATGGAAGATATCACCATCTCTTAGTTGCTATGTTGACAATGAAAGTATACCGCTCAAAATATTATTTATCTCTATTTCAAAACCGAGCTCT
>NC_057812.1:660485491-660492459 GCF_018294505.1 Triticum aestivum
AGCGCTACTACTATAATTGCCACGGTGTTGCCTCCAGGCTAGATATAGTAGTAGCGCCCTTCCCAGGGACGCGCTACTGCTAAAGTACTTAGTAGCAGCATTTTTCTTCAAAACTCGCTACTGCTAAGTATCACCGCAACTAATTAAGTTTAGTCCCATACTGCTAAGCGAACAAGGTGTTTACCACCTTAAATATGTTACTTCTCAACCTATATCTCGAGCACCTGGTCTTCATTGAACTATATGTGTATGATTTGTGGCTGCAATATGAATCCTCGCCTGTACCTATACAGGTACAGTGAGGATTCATGTTGACTATTTAGATTCTACACAAAAAGATCAATGATGACCAATGTATATTTTTGATGTTTTTACATTGCTTAGACTTATAGCGTTTTTTCAGGACAAAGCGTTCACTAGTAGAAAAAGGGTCAAACGTGAAGCACATTAGTGCCGGTTTGTATTTGAGCCGGTACTAATGGTACAATTAGTGCCGGTTCGAACGGATTTGCATTAATGCCGGTTCGTGTTGAACCTTTAGTACCGGTTCGTGGCACGAACCGGTACTAAAGGGGTGGTGGCAGGCTGGCGTCAGGACGGGGCCCCACGATCACCTTTAGGACCGGTTCGTGGCACGAACCAGTACTAAAGGTCTAACCTTTAGTACCGGTTCGTGCCATGAACCGGTACTAAAGGGGTCTGACCTATAGTACCGGTTGGAGACACAAACCGGCACTATAGGGCAATTTTGAAACTTGAAAAAATCATAACTAAATCATCCTAATTCAGAAAAATACATATAATATATCAAAATTTGCAGAACAAAAAGATTGATCCGCTGAAACTCTTATATGCATTATTTCTTTTCTTTTCTTTGGGGGTCAGTAGGAGAAGACCATGATTAAATTGTTGAAGTGGCTCTTATATGCATTATTGTTGATTTAACCAAGAGCCCATATTGCATTGTCTCCTCCTGTTTATTGAATGCTCGCAGATTCCATCTTAGTCCAATGCACGTGCACTCTTATTATTATTCACCTTGTTCGGTCGTGCAAGTGAAAGGCAATTATGATGATATATGATGGGCTGACTGAGATGAGAAAAGCTGGTATGAACTCGACCTCTTTTGTTTTTGTAAATATGATGAGTTCATCATTCTTGATTCAGATTGTTATGAATAAACATGTTTGCAATGACAATTAGAGATCATAGTTGCTTATGCCATGCTTGATTAGCTATGAGTTATAATGGTTTACCTTGCATGCCAACATGCTATTGAGATGGTTATGATGTGGTATGATGGGGTGGTATCCTCCTTTGAATGATATAAATGACTTGACTTGGCACATGTTCACGCATGTAGTTGAAACAAATCAACATAGCCTTCACGATATTTATGTTCATGGTGGATTATATCCTACTCATGCTTGCATCCAATGTTTATTAATTTTAATGCATGTACATGGCTGTTGTCGCTCTCTAGTTGGTCGCTTCCCAGTCTTTTGCTAGCCTTCACTTGTACTAAGCGGGAATACTTCTTGTGCATCCAATCCCTTAAACCCCAAAGTTATTCCAGATGAGTCCACTATACCTTCCTATATGTCGTATCTACCTGCCGTTCCAAGTAAATTTTTATGTGCCAAACTCTAAACCTTCAAATAAACATTCTGTTTTGTATGCTCGAATAGCTCATGTATCAACCAAGGCTGCCCTTATCTTCCATGTTAGGCGGGTTATTCTCAAGAGGAGTGGACTCCGCTCCTCACTCACGACAAAATGGCTGGTCACCGGGATGCCTAGTCCCATGCTTTATGCAAACTAAATCAAAATTAATTGCAAACAAAACTCCCCCTGGGACCTGATGTATGTTGGAGGCACTCGTTGTTTTGAGCAAGCCATGGATTGATGCTTGTTGGTGGAGGGGGAGTATAAACTTTACCATACTATTTGGGAACCGCCTATAATGTGTGTAGCATGGAAGATATCACCATCTCTTAGTTGCTATGTTGACAATGAAAGTATACCGCTCAAAATATTATTTATCTCTATTTCAAAACGGAGCTCTGGCACCTCTACAAATCCCTGCTTCCCTCTGCGAAGGGCCTATCCATTTACTTTTATGTTGAGTCATCACCCTCTTATTAAAAAGCACTAGCTGGAGAGCACAACTGTCATTTGCATTCATTACTGTTAATTTATATTGGGTATGACTATGATTGGATCTCTTTTACCATGAATTACAATGTCTCACTACTAGGGAAAACCTTATACACAGAATCTTAGCAGCAACGTGGTTTAAAAACAGACGCTACTGATATTAGTAGCATTGTTTGCTGAAGCTCACTACTGCTAATTAGCAGTAGCGAGCTTCAGCAAACAACGCTACTAATATCTATGTAGCAGTAGTGCTCTAGGTGAAACAAGCGCTACTACTATAATTGCCACGGTGTTGCCTCCAGGCTAGATATAGTAGTAGCGCCCTTCCCAGGGACGCGCTACTGCTAAAGTACTTAGTAGCAGCATTTTTCTTCAAAACTCGCTACTGCTAAGTATCACCGCAACTAATTAAGTTTAGTCCCATACTGCTAAGCGAACAAGGTGTTTACCACCTTAAATATGTTACTTCTCAACCTATATCTCGAGCACCTGGTCTTCATTGAACTATATGTGTATGATTTGTGGCTGCAATATGAATCCTCGCCTGTACCTATACAGGTACAGTGAGGATTCATGTTGACTATTTAGATTCTACACAAAAAGATCAATGATGACCAATGTATATTTTTGATGTTTTTACATTTCTTAGACTTATAGCGTTTTTTCAGGACAAAGCGTTCACTAGTAGAAAAAGGGTCAAACGTGAAGCACATTAGTGCCGGTTTGTATTTGAGCCGGTACTAATGGTACAATTAGTGCCGGTTCGAACGGATTTGCATTAATGACGGTTCGTGTTGAACCTTTAGTACCGGTTCGTGGCACGAACCGGTACTAAAGGGGTGGTGGCAGGCTGGCGTCAGGACGGGGCCCCACGATCACCTTTAGTACCGGTTCGTGGCACGAACCAGTACTAAAGGTCTAACCTTTAGTACCGGTTCGTGCCATGAACCGGTACTAAAGGGGTCTGACCTATAGTACCGGTTGGAGACACAAACCGGCACTATAGGGCAATTTTGAAACTTGAAAAAATCATAACTAAATCATCCTAATTCAGAAAAATACATATAATATATCAAAATTTGCAGAACAAAAAGATTGATCCGCTGAAACTCTTATATGCATTATTTCTTTTCTTTTCTTTGGGGGTCAGTAGGAGAAGACCATGATTAAATTGTTGAAGTGGCTCTTATATGCATTATTGTTGATTTAACCAAGAGCCCATATTGCCTTTTCTCCTCCTGTTTATTGAATGCTCGCAGATTCCAGCTTAGTCCAATGCACGTGCACTCTTATTATTATTCACCTTGTTTGGTCGTGGAAGTGAAAGGCAATTATGATGATATATGATGGGCTGACTGAGATGAGAAAAGCTGGTATGAACTCGACCTCTTTTGTTTTTGTAAATATGGTGAGTTCATCGTTCTTGATTCAGCTTGTTATGAATAAACATGTTTGCAATGACAATTAGAGATCGTAGTTGCTTATGCCATGCTTGATTAGCTATGAGTTATAATGGTTTACCTTGCATGCCAACATGCTATTGAGATGGTTATGATGTGGTATGATGGGGTGGTATCCTCCTTTGAATGATTTAAATGACTTGACTTGGCACATGTTCACGCATGTAGTTGAAACAAATCAACATAGCCTTCACGATATTTATGTTCATGGTGGATTATATCCTACTCATGCTTGCATCCAATGTTTATTAATTTTAATGCATGTACATGGCTGTTGTCGTTCTCTAGTTGGTCGCTTCCCAGTCTTTTTCTAGCCTTCACTTGTACTAAGCGGGAATACTGCTTGTGCATCCAATCCCTTAAACCACAAAGTTATTCTAGATGAGTCCCCTATACCTTCCTTTATGTCCTATCTACCTGCCGTTCCAAGTAAATTTTTATGTGCCAAACTCTAAACCTTCAAATAAACATTCTGTTTTGTATGCTCGAATAGCTCATGTATCAACCAAGGCTGCCCTTATCTTCCATGTTAGACGGGTTATTCTCAAGAGGAGTGGACTCCGCTCCTCACTCACGAGAAAATGGCTGGTCACCGGGATGCCCAGTCCCATGCTTTATGCAAACTAAATCAAAATAAATTGCAAACAAATCTCCCCCTGGGACCTGATATATGTTGGAGGCACTCGTTGTTTTGAGCAAGCCATGGATTGATGCTTGTTGGTGGAGGGGGAGTATAAACTTTACCATACTGTTTGGGAACCGCCTATAATGTGTGTAGCATGGAAGATATCACCATCTCTTAGTTGCATGTTGACAATGAAAGTATACCGCTCAAAATATTATTTATCTCTATTTCAAAACCGAGCTCTGGCACCTCTACAAATCCCTGCTTCCCTCTGCGAAGGGCCTATCCATTTACTTTTATGTTGAGTCATCACCCTCTTATTAAAAAGCACTAGCTGGAGAGCACAGCTGTCATTTGCATTCATTACTGTTAATTTATATTGGGTATGACTATGATTGGATCTCTTTTACCATGAATTACAATGTCTCACTACTAGGGAAAACCTTATACACAGAATCTTAGCAGCAACGTGGTTTAAAAATAGATGCTACTGCTAATTAGCAGTAGCGAGCTTCAGCAAACAACGCTACTAATATCTATGTAGCAGTAGCGCTCTAGGTGAAACGAGCGCTACTACTATAATTGCCACGGTGTTGCCTCCAGGCTAGATATAGTAGTAGCGCCCTTCCTAGGGACGCGCTACTGCTAAAGTACTTAGTAGCAGCGTTTTTCTTCAAAACTCGCTACTGCTAAGTATCACCGCAACTAATTAAGTTTAGTCCCATACTGCTAAGCGAACAAGGTGTTTACCACCTTAAATATGTTACTTCTCAACCTATATCTTGAGCACCTGGTCTTCATTGAACTATATGTGTATGATTTGTGGCTGCAATATGAATCCTCGCCTGTACCTATACAGGTACAGTGAGGATTCATGTTGACTATTTAGATTCTACACAAAAAGATCAATGATGACCAATGTATATTTTTGATGTTTTTACATTGCTTAGACTTATAGCATTTTTTAGGACAAAGCGTTCACTAGTAGAAAAATGGTCAAACGTGAAGCACATTAGTGCCAGTTTGTATTTGAGCCGGTACTAATGGTACCATTAGTGCCGGTTCGAACGGATTTGCATTAATGCCGGTTCGTGTTGAACCTTTAGTACCGGTTCGTGGCACGAACCGGTACTAAAGGGGTGGTGGCAGGCTGGCGTCAGGCCATGGCCCCACGATCACCTTTAGTACCGGTTTGTGCCATGAATCGGTACTAAAGGGGTCTGACCTATAGTAACGGTTGGAGACACAAACCGGCACTATAGGGCAATTTTCAAACTTGAAAAAATCATAACTAAATCATCCTAATTCAGAAAATACATATAATATATCAAAATTTGCAGAACAAAAAGATTGATCCGCTGAAACTCTTATATGCATTATTTCTTTTCTTTTCTTTGGGGGTCAGTAGGAGAAGACCATGATTAAATTGTTGAAGTGGCTCTTATATGCATTATTGTTGATTTAACCAAGAGCCCATATTGCCTTGTCTCCTCCTGTTTATTGAATGCTCCCAGATTCCAGCTTAGTCCAATGCACGTGCAGTCTTATTATTATTCACCTCGTTCGGTCATGCAAGTGAAAGGCAATTATGATGATATATGATGGGCTGACTGAGATGAGAAAAGCTGGTATGAACTCGACCTCTTTTGTTTTTGTAAATATGATGAGTTCATCGTTCTTGATTCGGCTTGTTATGAATAAACATGTTTGCAATGACAATTAGAGATCATAGTTGCTTATGCCATGCTTGATTAGCTATGAGTTATAATGGTTTACCTTGCATGCCAACATGCTATTGAGATGGTTATGATGTGGTATGATGGGGTGGTATCCTCCTTTGAATGATTTAAATGACTTGACTTGGCACATGTTCATGCATGTAGTTGAAACAAATCAACATAGCCTTCACAATATTTATGTTCATGGTGGATTATATCCTACTCATGCTTGCATCCAATGTTTATTAATTTTAATGCATGTACATGGCTGTTGTCGCTCTCTAGTTGGTCGCTTCCTAGTCTTTTGCTAGCCTTCACTTGTACTAAGAGGGAATACTGCTTGTGCATCCAATCCCTTAAACCCCAAAGTTATTCCAGATGAGTCCACTATACCTTCCTATATGTCGTATCTACCTGCCGTTCCAAGTAAATTTTTATGTGCCAAACTCTAAACCTTCAAATAAACATTCTGTTTTGTATGCTCGAATAGCTCATGTATCAACCAAGGCTGCCCTTATCTTCCATGTTAGGCGGGTTATTCTCAAGAGGAGTGGACTCCTGTGACGCCCGGATAATAATCCAACAAGTAATCCCACGCTAATCATGCCACGTCACCTCGGTTACTGTTGCTAATTTATCATTAGGTCAAAACCGGTCCAAAATTCGAATTCAAAGTTTGGTAAATAATAACAGTTCTCAAAAATTAAAATAAAAATGTTCGGTTTGTACTAAATATTGCATTTATAAATATGATGTAGTAAACACATTTTTATAAAATGCCTAAATAATTGAAAATGAATTAAAAACAGAAAAGGAAAATAAATAAAAGAAAGAAACTAACAAAAAAAAGAGGGAACCCCCTCCCACGGCCTACTGGCCTAGTTGGCCGACCCATTCGGGCGCAGGCCCAACCGGCCACCCCCTCCCCTTATCCATCCCCCCCGAAACCCTAACCACCCCGTCACCCACTTCCCCCCCACGACGCCACTCCCTCCCCCCCCCTCTCCT
>NC_057812.1:660493148-660500974 GCF_018294505.1 Triticum aestivum
CCCTGCGCGCCCATGGCCGCAACCGCCTGGCATTGTCCCCTGGCGCCCCCTGCTCGCGATGCTCCCCGTGCCGCGCCTGCCGAGCTGTTGCGCCGCCGCTTGCCTGCTCCCACACCTCGCTCTGCCCCGCCGCCAAGCATCACCGTCGTTCCCGCGCCGTGAGGCCATGTCCGGCCACTCCGTCGTCGTCCACTACATCGTCATCGAGAAGAAGAACGAGCTGGGATGCGCCAAGTCAAGCAGATCGACTTCAGCTACCCGCTTCAGCCGCCGGCGTTCGTCATCGACTACTCGAACCCCTGCTGCTCCTAAGCTTTCGCAGAGCCTCCATGAGCTCCCTATGTGAGCTTCGTTCGTTTTTCTTCTCCCTACTACTCGAACCACTACTGCTGCTTGCTGTTGACGTTGCCGTCGTTCCGGTCATCGCCTCGCCCACTGGACCTCACCGCTGCCCGCATGGCACGCCATCGCGCGTGCGCACACACGCGCCACGGTCCCGCTGCTCGCCCGTCTCCAGCCTCCTCCGCTCAGGGCCGCGGCCCCGCTCCTCGCACCCCCCGCCTCCGCCCGTCGTTGCCCGGCTGGCCGCGCCGGCCTGCCCCGTCCTCGGTGCCCCAGCAGCCTCGTCCTGCTCTGCGAGCGAGTGCCCGCTCGGGTGCGGCCGCACCCGGCGCCCACTAGCGCCCGAACCCGCTAAGGCCCCTTGGGGCCTATGACATGTGGGGCCCAGCCCCCAGAATGTTTTAATAAAAAAAGGAATTAAAAAAATAATAAAAATAATTAAATAAACAATAATAATTTAATTAATTAATTAATTAAGGAATTAATTAAGTTAATTAATCATAATTAGATTAACCTAATTAACTAATTAGTTTAATTAAACAGTACTTATATTAGTTAAACACTAATTAGGCTAAACAATCAATGACATGAGGGACCCGCACATAGTTGACCGAGTCAACTGCTCAGTTGACTGCTGATGTTAGCATGATGTCATGCTGACGTCATCTTTTACAATTCTGGATAATGTTGAATTAAATAATTAATTCCAAAAATTAATAAAACTTTAGAAAATCATTTTAAATAAACTGTAGCTCGGATCGAAAAACTTTGTACATGAAAGTTGCTCAGAACGACGAGACGAATCCGGATACGCAGCCCGTTTGTCCGCTACACATCCCTAGCATAGCAAACACGCAACTTTCCCCCTCCGGTTCATCTGTTCGAAAACGCGAAACACCGGGGATACTTTCCCGGATGTTTCCCCCTTTCGCCGGTATCACCTACTACCGCGTTAGGGCACACCGAACACCGCGTATTGCCTTGTTACACTTTGTGATGCTTTGATTGCTCTGTTATTTATTGTGTTCCCTCTCCATTACTTCTTTCCGGTAGACCCCGAGACTGCCGGCGACCTCCAGTTCGACTACGGTGTTGGTGACTCGTCCTTCTTGCCAGAGCAACCAGGCAAGCCCCCCTTGATCACCAGATATCGCCTATTCTCCTCTATACTGCTTGCATTAGAGTAGTGTAGCATGTTACTGCTTTTCTTTGATCCTATTCTGATGCATAGCCTGACATTGTTGCTACATCTGTTGATACCTTACCTGCAATCCTAACTGCTTAGTATAGGATGCTAGTTTATCATTGGCCTTACATTCTTGTCAGTCTGCCTTGCTATACTATCGGGCTGTGATCACTTGGGAGGTGATCACGGGTATATACTATACATACATACATACTATACAGATGGTGACTAAAGTCGGGTCCGCTCGATGAGTACCCGCAAGTGATTCTGATGAGGGGGCTGAAAGGACAGGTGGCTCCATCCCGGTAGAGGTGGGCCTGGGTTCCCGACGGCCCCCGACTGTTACTTTGTGGCGGAGCGACAGGGCAGGTTGAGACCACCTAGGAGACAGGTGGGCCTGGCCCTGTTCGGCATTCGCGGATACTTAGCACGCTTAACGAGATCTTGGTATTTGATCTGAGTCTGGCCACTGGCCTATACGCACTAACCATCTACGTGGGAGTAGTTATGGGTATCCCGGCGTCGTGGTATCAGCCGAAGCACTTCAGACGTCAGCGACGGAGCGGCGCGCGCCAGATTGGACTGGAACACCTGCTAGGCTAGGTCTGCTTTCGGCCGTCCTCGCAACGTGCAGGTGTGCTATGGGCGATGGGCCCAGACCCCTGTGCGCTTAGGTTTAGACCGGCGTG
This sequence comes from Triticum aestivum, assembly GCF_018294505.1. Classification (NCBI taxonomy): domain Eukaryota; kingdom Viridiplantae; phylum Streptophyta; class Magnoliopsida; order Poales; family Poaceae; genus Triticum; species Triticum aestivum. The sequence continues at coordinate 660,495,366 of NC_057812.1, forward strand.
CTGGCCTCTCTGTTTTGCCTAGGTGGGGCTGCGACGTGTTGATCTTCCGAGGCCGGGCATGACCCAGGAAAGTGTGTCCGGCCAAATGGGATCGAGCGTGTTCGGTTATGTGGTGCACCCCTGCAGGGCAGTTAATCTATTTGAATAGCCGTGATCTTCGGTAACAGGACGACTTGGAGTTGTACCTTGACCTTATGACAACTAGAACCGGATACTTAATCAAACACACCCTTCCAAGTTCCACAGACAACCCGGTGATCGCTTTTCCACAGGGCGACGAGGGGAGGATCGCCGGGTAGGATTATGCTATGCGATGCTACTGGAGATGCTACTTGGAGATGCTACCTGGAGATGCTACTTGGAGATGCTACATGGAGATGCCACCTAGAGATGCTACTTGGAGGACTTCAATCTACTCTCTTCTACATGCTGCAAGACGGAGGCTGCCAGAAGCGTAGTCTTCGATAGGACTAGCTATCCCCCTCTTATTCTGGCATTCTGCAGTTCAGTCCACTGATATGGCCCTTTACACCTATACCCATGCATATGTAGTGTAGTTCCTTGCTTGCGAGTACTTTGGATGAGTACTCACGGTTGCTTTCTCCCCCCCCCCTTTTCCCCTTTTCCTTTCTTTTTGGTTGTCGCAACCAGATGCTGGAGTCCAAGAGCTAGACGCCACCGTCGACGATGACTCCTACTACACCGGAGGTGCCTACTACTACGTGCAGCCCGCTGACGACAACCAGGAGTAGTTAGGAGGATCCCAGGCAGGAGGCACGCGCCTCTTTCGATCTGTATCCTAGTTTGTGCTAGCCATCTTATGGCAACTTGTTTAACTTATGTCTGTACTCAGATATTGTTGCTTCCGCTGACTCGTCTATGATCAAGCACTTGTATTTGAGCCCTCGAGGCCCCTGGCTTGTATTATGATGCTTGTATGACTTATTTATGTTTTTAGAGTTGTGTTGTGATATCTTCCCGTGAGTCCCTAATCTTGATCGTACACGTTTGCGTGCATGATTAGTGTACGATTGAATCGGGGGCGTCACAAGTTGGTACCAGAGCCGACTGCCTGTAGGAATCCCCCTTTCCAACTCCTTGGCCAAAGTCGAGTCTAGACATTGCGAAACTTTTACTAACATGGCTGTGTGTCTTATGGGCACACGTTGCCATTGGGTGGTATTAGGATCTTTTATTCCTTATCCATACTCTGGGATTCTGATCTCTCTTCTATTCGGGTTAAATGAATTTTACTAAATCTAACATTAGGATCTCGTTATCACTTTCACCCGGAGAGCCCCTTATTACTGATGATCGTCTGCTGCACCAGAAGACCCTGAAGATACTCTCCGTTGTTAACTCGAGAACTTGTGTTCATCGCGTTTGCAATTCCCCTTCCACCGTAAACCCTTATGGATAACTACTTGCAGTTGTTATTCTTACCTTCATCCCCAGTTGGTCTTGTTATTACAAGATACCTTGAAAAACTCGTCGTTGTTTCGATAATCCTTTGAGCTTACTGCCTTGCTGTTCTTTGTCATCTGAATACCCCTACGGTTAATTCTCGCACTTATCGAGTATCCGCTCATCCCCCAGTTGTTCATGTGTTATACAAAAGTCTTCGAAATACCATTCGATATTCGAAAAATCCTCAGCAACCTATTGCTCTGGAATTTCTTGTTTGCTTTCATTATGATTAATCCCATAAGTATAGTAATCGTATTGGCATCCTTTGTCACCATCATTTTTGAGTCCGTTGATTCAATACGTTGTGAATGTTCACAATCATCAGTCGAGTCCTAGGATTATCTTTCCGGCTCAGACGTCATTTTTAACATGAGCTGGTTCTCGACCAAACTATCTGTCGTCGATTGTGCCTTTGGTATATTCAATTGATCCATCCTTGATCAGAATGTCTGCTTCTGGTCCTTTGTTTTGGAAATCATAATTCCTTTGCATTTAAGCTTTGAATTATTCAGAGGATTCCATAAGCTGTTGCATTTGCATTCCTTCCTTTTCTGGTTGAGTATCGATACTCACATCAGATCCTTTGTGGACCATCAAGTCCTTTGTTGGATTGTTATCCAACAATGTCCTTCACATTTGATCACTTTGTGAGTTCTTCCCCTGATACATAATGCCTTTGTTAAGTTGTATCCTTTGCTTGGCCAACCATGCTCTGCTTTCGGGCTTGTGTTATTTACTCTTGAAACTTGTGGTATATGTTTCTAAGAAGCCCCTATGGGTTGAACATATGCCTTCTCTAAACCGTGTGAACCCGAAAGTTTTCACGAGTCATACTCATCTGGTATTTCACCAGATAAAACTTTCATCACTAATGCCTTTATCAAGGCGAAAAGTGAATGGAAGGTTATACATTGAAGAAGTGGGAGTCGACCTTGAACCTTGCATTCATGCCCAGGGACACGATGTATAACTTATCATGGAAGCTACTCGTAAAAATAATTACCCCCTTGTTATAAGTTCATCTTGTATCCGTGGTTCGATCCTTTATGATCGTGGATTCCGACCATGTTCCCCTTTAAATACCATTTCTTGTGCAAGTTTAAGCACTTGTCTTTTGTAGAGCAATACCCCAGTCCAACCTCTACTTTGATCTGTCATCATGGTATCTCGAGATTATCATGGAACTGCATAACATCTTATGAGTTCTTCATCAAGTGCTACATTCCCACTGATTCCAATTTTTCACGGGCTCTGAGTTATTAAACACTCAAAGACACCAATAACTGAACCGAGTCCGCACTACGGTTCAACAACTCTTCAGTAAGCTTCTATAAGTACGAGTTTGTACCTGATCACATCATTCCTAGCCTGATCTGCTATATCATTATCATGCTAAAATTTTAACTGTGCTACCGGGTCCTTCTTCTCGGAGCACAAATTTCGACAGTGAGCTAATCTTACAATCGATCTTCCTCGTCATACCGTTTGTCCTTGAACAACAAGCTTGATTTCGAGTTTGTGTCGTACCCATGGTTCCAATGACTTTTGGCTTCAACATTTCCGTTGACTTGATGCCATCGCCGATCAGTTACATCTTCTTGAAACCTCTCGACAAATGTGTCGTGATCATCATCAACATTCTGGGGTCTTCCAAGATATCTATCGAATTCTTGATGAGAAATAGCATCCTTTGCCCTCGATGGTTTGGGTTATCATCCACAACGTTATTGCATTCCCTCCAACACAAAAATTGTTCCTGTTTTGTGTTGTACCTTGAGATCCTTACTATCCAACTTATGATATGTTCTACCATGGAGTATTACCACCTTTTATGTCATGAAGGTTGTGAGAATTTCACCACCTCTTAAGAATTCTTGGTATATTAATACTTCTCGCCATATCCGTTCATATCTTGGTCCCCGTGTTGTTTCTAACCGGGATACTAGCCATTTAACTGTGATGTGTAATTCCAAAACATCTAGCAACCCTATTGCTTGAAGTTAATGGTTGATAGCTTGATTCTTAGACTATTGGTTATCGAATCACCATTCTGACATTGGTCATGCAACCCAACCCATATTTCGGGCGCACCTTTCAACCAATGTTTAACTGAGTATGTTTTCCTCGAGCATACCTCTTTATATCATTTGATCTGACAAATGTTATCTCCTTGTTCACATAAGTGTGGAAATCCATCTTTTGAAAATCTCAATGAATTGTCGCTGAGTCAATCAGGCACCTCCTCACCGCTCCTTGAATTAATGATGAACTCTTGTTTCGAAACTCGCTTCCATAGTTCATTGCCCAAGAATCTTATAATGTCATTTCGTCAATTGCGTTGCACCTTTTCTTCTCAGGCATCCTGAGTCTGAGGTATCCTGACACCAATCGGATCTGAACCTCGGTCAGATATGATGGTTGGAACACATTTCCAAGAATTATAACATTGGTCTTTTATGACCCGGTAAGGTGACCTAGCACACATGGCCGAAGGACCTAGTGTTATAGTTTCCTTTTTAACAAGGTTAACCATTTTTCCATGAGGAAATTGAATGCCTTGTTTAATAAGTTTATCCTGATGGATCCTTTGTGTATCCAAAGTCCGACCTTTGCTTGAAGACCATGTCAATGCTATCTCAAAGCATGTCTGTGGTACTCTGATTTTCAACAAGAACATTTAAAGCCCAATGCTAAATGTTTCTTGCTCAATTATCCAAACACCGATGTATGGGTAATGTCATGAAGTTTCTCTCCCCTTACCTAAAGGGTTTTCTACATTATATCTTGTCACGGATATCATGCTCTGCTTGTCCTTGGGAAAGATATGCCCCTGAAATATGTGTTTAAACACATTTTTCCTTTCCATTGTTCTGTTCAATCTGATAATCATATTTTCCTTTCCATTGTTTGGTTTAACCTTTCTGGTGATGTATATGATCTAAGCAGTAATATTCTTCTGCTTATGTAAACACCTAGGTGTACAATCGTGTCGGTAAGACCCTGTTACTATTGTTGATGACATTCCGGTGACCATCAATGGACGAGAACTTTGCCTAATGGCCCGCCTCGTTCAACGAGAAGGAGAATGGTTCTCTTCGTCCCTCGCCCTTGGTACCAATGTTGTTGCCGACATAACTGATGGGCTATCCTCTGACATGCCTTACTTACATGATCGTGCAAGACGTCATCGCCCTTCCTACTTTTAACCAACATGGTGGGCCCATAACCCACATTTCCACATGATCGAAACTTGACTCTCCTATGCACCCCTATTTCAATAGTCATTCCTGACGTGTGGCTTCGTATGTAATTTACGAGCTACCTTTCAAGAGATCACCAACTCTGGTATCAGACACAATACTTATTCCCGTTGCTACAAACCCCTTTCACCCCCTGTTTCAGGCAATGAATGATTGCCTGCCCGCTCGAAACTTCTCATGATACCTTTTTACCTTGCTCTCGATATTTCTAAGGTTTCAATTCGAGGGTTACTTTCCGCCATCTTCCCCGATGTTATCTACCAGATAGTCAACCTTGCAAAGGCCTGTTCTCCCAGAATGCCCACCCTTTATTCTTTCGTAAGTTCGATGGAGTTCCCGAAGAAAGGACGCAGACTTCATCATGATGACCTAAAGCAGAGAAATGAAGACATCAATGTATTGGACCGGCCTCTTCGAGAAGAGCAAGCCAGGATGAGAAGACCCGCTAGATTCGTTACCAAATCTTCCCCCCTTAGTCCCCTCTTAAATCTTGGGACGAGATTTCTTGTAGTAGAGGAGAATTGTGACGCCCAGATAATAATCCAACAAGTAATCCCATGCTAATCATGCCACGTCACCTCGGTTACTGTTGCTAATCTATCATTAGGTCAAAACCGGTCCAAAATTCAAATTCAAAGTTTGGTAAATAATAACAGTTTTCAAAAATTAAAATAAAAATGTTCGGTTTGTACTAAATATTGAATTTATAAATATGATGTAGTAAACACATTTTTATAAAATGCCTAAATAATTTAAAATGAATTAAAAACAGAAAAGGAAAATAAATAAAAGAAATAAACTAACAAAACAAAAAAAAGAGGGAACCCCCTCCCACGGCCTACTGGCCTAGTTGGCCGGCCCATTCGGGCGCAGGCCCAACCG
>NC_057812.1:660501405-660549381 GCF_018294505.1 Triticum aestivum
CCGCAGCCGCCTGGCGTTGTCCCCTGGCGCCCCCTGCTCGCGATGCTCCCCGTGCCGCGCCTGCCGAGCTGTTGCGTCGCCGCTTGCCTGCTCCCATACCTCGCTCTGCCCCGCCGCCAAGCATCACCGTCGTCCCCGCGCCGTGAGGCCATGTCCGGCCACTCCGTCGTCATCCACTACATCGTCATCGAGAAGAAGAACGAGCTGGGATGCGCCAAGTCAAGCAGATCGACTTCAGCTACCCGCTTCAGCCGCCGGCGTTCGTCATCGACTACTCGAACCCCTGCTGCTCCTAAGCTTTCGCAGAGCCTCCATGAGCTCCCTATGTGAGCTTCATTCGTTTTTCCTCTCCCTACTACTCGAACCCCTACTGCTGCTTGGTGTTGACGTTGCCGTCGCTCCGGTCATCGCCTCGCCCACTGGACCTCACCGCTGCCCGCATGGCATGCCATCGCGCGCGCGCACACACGCGCCACGGTCCCGCTGCTCGCCCGTCTCCAGCCTCCTCCGCTCAGGGCCGCGGCCCCGCTCCTCGCACCCCCCGCCTCCGCCCGTTGTGGCCCGGCTGGCCGCGCCGGCCTGCCCCGTCCTCGGTGCCCCAGCAGCCTCGTCCTGCTCTGCGGGTGAGTGCCCGCTCGGGTGCGGCCGCACCCGGCGCCCACTAGCGCCCGAACCCGCTAAGGCCCCTTGGGGCCTATGACATGTGGGGCCCAGCCCCCAGAATGTTTTAATAAAAAAAGGAATTAAAAAAATAATAAAAATAATTAAATAAACAATAATAATTAAATTAATTAATTAATTAAGGAATTAATTAAGTTAATTAATCATAATTAGATTAACCTAATTAACTAATTAGTTTAATTAAACAGTACTTAGATTAGTTAAACACTAATTAGGCTAAACAATCAATGACATGCGGGACCCGCACATAGTTGACCGAGTCAACTGCTCAGTTGACTGCTGATGTTAGCATGATGTCATGCTGACGCCATCTTTTACTATTCTGGATAATGTTGAATTAAATAATTAATTCCAAAAATTAATAAAACTTTAGAAAATCATTTTAAATAAACCGTAGCTCGGATCGAAAAACTTTGTACATGAAAGTTGCTCAGAACGACGAGACGAATCCGGATACGCAGCCCGTTTGTCCGCTACACATCCCTAGCATAGCAAACACGCAACTTTCCCCCTCCGGTTCATTTGTTCGAAAACGCGAAACACCGGGGGTACTTTCCCGGATGTTTCCCCCTTTCGCTGGTATCACCTACTACCGCGTTAGGGCACACCGAACACCGCGTATTGCCTTGTTACACTTTGTGATGCTTTGATTGCTCTGTTATTTATTGTGTTCCCTCTCCATTACTTCTTTCCGGTAGACCCCGAGACTGCCGGCGACCTCCAGTTCGACTACGGTGTTGGTGACTCGTCCTTCTTGCCAGAGCAACCAGGCAAGCCCCCCTTGATCACCAGATATCGCCTATCCTCTATACTGCTTGCATTAGAGTAGTGTAGCATGTTACTACTTTCGGTTGATCCTATTCTAATGCATAGCCTGACATTGTTGCTACATCTATTGATACCTTACCTGCAATCCTAAATGCTTAGTATAGGATGCTAGTTTATCATTGGCCCTACATTCTTATCAGTCTGCCTTGCTATACTATCGGGCCGTGATCACTTGGGAGGTGATCACGGGTATATACTATACTATACATACATACTATACAGATGGTGACTAAAGTCGGGTCTGCTCGATGAGTACCCGCAAGTGATTCTGATGAGGGGGCTGAAAGGACAGGTGGCTCCATCCCGGTAGAGGTGGGCCTGGGTTCCCGATGGCCCCCGACTGTTACTTTGTGGCGGAGCGACAGGGCAGGTTGAGACCACCTAGGAGACAGGTGGGCCTGGCCCTGTGCGGCATTCACGGATACTTAACACTCTTAACGAGATCTTGGTATTTGATCTGAGTCTGGCCACTGGCCTATACGCACTAACCATCTACGTGGGAGTAGTTATGGGTATCCCGGCATCGTGGTATCAGCCGAAGCACTTCAGACGTCAGCGACGGAGCGGCGCGCGCCGGATTGGACTGGAACGCCTGCTAGGCTAGGTCTGCTTTCGGCCGCCCTCGCAATGTGCAGGTGTGCTATGGGCGATGGGCCCAGACCCCTGTGCGCTTAGGTTTAGACCGGTGTGCTGGCCTCTCTGTTTTGCCTAGGTGGGGCTGTGACGTGTTGATCTTCCGAGGCCGAGCATGACCCAGGAAAGTGTGTCCGGCCAAATGGGATCGAGCGTGTTGGGTTATGTGGTGCACCCCTGCAGGGAAGTTAATCTATTCGAATAGCCGTGATCTTCGGTAACAGGATGACTTGGAGTTGTACCTTGACCTTATGACAACTAGAACCAGATACTTAATAAAACACACCCTTCCAAGTTCCACAGACAACCCGGTGATCGCTTTTCCACAGGGCGACGAGGGGAGGATCGCCGGGTAGGATTATGCTATGCAATGCTACTGGAGATGCTACTTGGAGATGCTACCTGGAGATGCTACTTGGAGATGCTACCTGGAGATGCCACCAGGAGATGCTACTTGGAGGACTTCAATCTACTCTCTTCTACATGCTGCAAGACGGAGGCTGCCAGAAGCGTAGTCTTCGATAGGACTAGCTATCCCCCTCTTATTCTGGCATTCTGCAGTTCAGTCCACTGATATGGCCCTTTACACCTATACCCATGCATATGTAGTGTAGTTCCTTGCTTGCGAGTACTTTGGATGAGTACTCACGGTTGCTTTCTCCCCCCCTTTTCCCCTTTTCCTTTCTTTCTGGTTGTCGCAACCAGATGCTGGAGTCCAGGAGCCAGACGCCACCGTCGACGACGACTCCTACTACACCGGAGGTGCCTACTACTACGTGCAGCCCGCTGACGACGACCAGGAGTAGTTAGGAGGATCCCAGGCAGGAGGCCTGCGCCTCTTTCGATCTGTACCCTAGTTTGTGCTAGCCATCTTATGGCAACTTGTTTAACTTATGTCTGTACTCAGATATTGTTGCTTCCGCTGACTCGTCTATGATCAAGCACTTGTATTCGAGCCCTCGAGGCCCCTGGCTTGTATTATGATGCTTGTATGACTTATTTATGTTTTTAGAGTTGTGTTGTGATATCTTCCCGTGAGTCCCTGATCTTGATCGTACACATTTGCGTGCATGATTAGTGTACGATTGAATCGGGGGCGTCACAACTCCGCTCCTCACTCACGAGAAAATGGCTGGTCACCGGGATGCCCAGTCCCATGCTTTATGCAAACTAAATCAAAATTAATTGCAAACAAAACTCCCCATGGGACCTGATGTATGTTGGAGGCACTCGTTGTTTTGAGCAAGCCATGGATTGATGCTTGTTGGTGGAGGGGGAGTATAAACTTTACCATACAGTTTGGGAACCGCCTATAATGTGTGTAGCATGGAAGATATCACCATCTCTTAGTTGCTATGTTGACAATGAAAGTATACCGCTCAAAATATTATTTATCTCTATTTCAAAACCGAGCTCTGGCACCTCTACAAATCCCTGCTTCCCTCTGCGAAGGGCCTATCCCTTTACTTTTATGTTGAGTCATCACCCTCTTATTAAAAAGCACTAGCTGGAGAGCACAGCTGTCATTTTCATTCATTACTGTTAATTTATATTGGGTATGACTATGATTGGATCTCTTTTACCATGAATTACAATGTCTCACTACTAGGGAAAACCTTATACACAGAATCTTAGCAGCAACGTGGTTTAAAAACAGACGCTACTGCTAATTAGCAGTAGCGAGCTTCAGCAAACAACGCTACTAATATCTATGTAGCAGTAGCGCTCTAGCTGAAACGAGCGCTACTACTATAATTGCCACGGTGTTGCCTCCAGGCTAGATATAGTAGTAGCGCTCTTCCCAGGGACGCGCTACTGCTAAAGTACTTAGTAGCAGCGTTTTTCTTCAAAACTCGCTACTGCTAAGTATCACCGCAACTAATTAAGTTTAGTCCCATACTGCTAAGCGAACAAGGTGTTTACCACCTTAAATATGTTACTTCTCAACCTATATCTCGAGCACTTGGTCTTCATTGAACTATATGTGTATGATTTGTGGCTGCAATATGAATCCGCGCCTGTACCTATACAGGTACAGTGAGGATTCATGTTGACTATTTAGATTCTACACAAAAAGATCAATGATGACCAATGTATATTTTTGATGTTTTTACATTGCTTAGACTTATAGCGTTTTTTCAGGACAAAGCGTTCACTAGTAGAAAAAGGGTCAAACGTGAAGCACATTAGTGCCGGTTTGTATTTGAGCCGGCACTAATGGTACCATTAGTGCTGGTTCGAACGGATTTGCATTAATGCCGGTTCGTGTTGAACCTTTAGTACCGGTTCGTGGCACGAACCGGTACTAAAGGGGTGGTGGCAGGCTGGCGTCAGGCCGGGGCCCCACGATCACCTTTAGTACCGTTTCGTGCCATGAACCGGTACTAAAGGGGTCTGACCTATAGTACCGGTTGGAGACACAAACCGGCACTATAGGGCAATTTTCAAACTTGAAAAAATCATAACTAAATCATCCTAATTCAGAAAAATACATATAATATATCAAAATTTGCAGAACAAAAAGATTGATCCGCTGAAACTCTTATATGCATTATTTCTTTTCTTTTCTTTGGGGGTCAGTAGGAGAAGACCATGATTAAATTGTTGAAGTGGCTCTTATATGCATTATTGTTGATTTAACCAAGAGCCCATATTGCCTTGTCTCCTCCTGTTTATTGAATGCTCGCAGATTCCAGCTTAGTCCAATGCACGTGCACTCTTATTATTATTCACCTTGTTCGGTCGTGCAAGTGAAAGGCAATTATGATGATATATGATGGGCTGACTGAGATGAGAAAAGCTGGTATGAACTCGACCTCTTTTGTTTTTGTAAATATGATGAGTTCATCGTTCTTGATTCAGCTTGTTATGAATAAACATGTTTGCAATGACAATTAGAGATCATAGTTGCTTATGCCATGCTTGATTACCTATGAGTTATAATGCTTTACCTTGCATGCCAACATGCTATTGAGATGGTTATGATGTGGTATGATGGGGTGGTATCCTCCTTTGAATGATTTAAATGACTTGACTTGGCACATGTTCACGCATGTAGTTGAAACAAATCAACATAGCCTTCACGATATTTATGTTCATGGTGGATTATATCCTACTCATGCTTGCATCCAATGTTTATTAATTTTAATGCATGTACATGGCTGTTGTCGCTCTCTAGTTGGTCGCTTCCCAGTCTTTTGCTAGCCTTCACTTGTACTAAGCGGGAATACTGCTTGTGCATCCAATCCCTTAAACCCCAAAGTTATTCCAGATGAGTCCACTATACCTTTCTATATGTCGTATCTACCTGTTGTTCCAAGTAAATTTTTATGTGCCAAACTCTAAACCTTCAAATAAACATTCTGTTTTGTATGCTCGAATAGCTCATGTATCAACCAAGGCTGCCCTTATCTTCCATGTTAGGCGGGTTATTCTCAAGAGGAGTGGACTCCGCTCCTCACTCACGAGAAAATGGCTGGTCACCGGGATGCCCAATCCCATGCTTTATGCAAACGAAATCAAAATTAATTGCAAACAAAACTCCCCCTGGGACCTGATGTATGTTGGAGGCACTCGTTGTTTTGAGCAAGCCATGGATTGATGCTAGTTGGTGGAGGGGGAGTATAAACTTTACCATACTGTTTGGGAACCACCTATAATGTGTGTAGCATGGAAGATATCACCATCTCTTAGTTGCTATGTTAACAATGAAAGTATACCGCTCAAAATATTATTTATCTCTATTTCAAAACCGAGCTCTGGCACCTCTACAAATCCCTGCTTCCCTCTGCGAAGGGCCTATCCATTTACTTTTATGTTGAGTCATCACCCTCTTATTAAAAAGCACTAGCTGGAGAGCACAGCTGTCATTTGCATTCATTACTGTTAATTTATATTGGGTATGACTATGATTGGATCTCTTTTACCATGAGTTACAATGTCTCACTACTAGGGAAAACCTTATACACAGAATCTTAACAGCAATGTGGTTTAAAAACAGACGCTACTGCTAATTAGCAGTAGCGAGCTTCAGCAAACAACGCTACTAATATCTATGTAGCAGTACCGCTCTAGGTGAAACGAGCGCTACTACTATAATTGCCACGGTGTTGCCTCCAGGCTAGATATAGTAGTAGCGCCCTTCCCAGGGACGCGCTACTGCTAAAGTACTTAGTAGCAGCGTTTTTCTTCAAAACTCGCTACTGCTAAGTATCACCGCAACTAATTAAGTTTAATCCCATACTGCTAAGCGAACAAGGTGTTTACCACCTTAAATATGTTACTTCTCAACCTATATCTCGAGCACTTGGTCTTCATTGAACTATATGTGTATGATTTGTGGCTGCAATATGAATCCTCGCCTGTACCTATACAGGTACAGTGAGGATTCATGTTGACTATTTAGATTCTACACAAAAAGATCAATGATGACCAATGTATATTTTTGATGTTTTTACATTGCTTAGACTTATAGCGTTTTTTCAGGACAAAGCGTTCACTAGTAGAAAAAGGGTCAAACGTGAAGCACATTAGTGCCGGTTTGTATTTGAGCCGGTACTAATGGTACCATTAGTGCCGGTTCGAATGGATTTGCATTAATGCCGGTTCGTGTTGAACCTTTAGTACCGGTTCGTGGCACGAACCGGTACTAAAGGGGTGGTGGCAGGCTGGCGTCAAGCCGGGGCCCCACGATCACCTTTAGTACCGGTTCGTGGCACGAACCGGTACTAAAGGTCTAACCTTTAGTACCGGTTCTTGCCATGAACCGGTACTAAAGAGGTCTGACCTGTAGTACCGGTTGGAGACACAAACCGGCACTATAGGGCAATTTTCAAACTAGAAAAAATCATAACTAAATCATCTAATTCAAAAAAATACATATAATATATCAAAATTTGCAGAACAAAAATATTGATCCGCTGAAACTCTTATATGCATTATTTCTTTTCTTTTCTTTGGGGGTCAGTCGGAGAAGACCATGATTAAATTGTTGAAGTGGCTCTTATATGCATTATTGTTGATTTAACCAAGAGCCCATATTGCCTTATCTCCTCCTGTTTATTGAATGCTCGTAGATTCCAGCTTAGTCCAATGCACGTGCACTCTTATTATTATTCACCTCGTTCGGTCGTGCAAGTGAAAGGCAATTATGATGATATATGATGGGCTGACTGAGATGAGAAAAGCTGGTATGAACTCGACCTCTTTTGTTTTTGTAAATATGATGAGTTCATCATTCTTGATTCAGCTTGTTATGAATAAACATGTTTGCAATGACAATTAGAGATCATAGTTGCTTATGCCATGCTTGATTAGCTATGAGTTATAATGGTTTACCTTGCATGCCAACATGCTATTGAGATGGTTATGATGTGGTATGATGGGGTGGTATCCTCCTTTGAATGATTTAAATGACTTGACTTGGCACATGTTCATGCGTGTAGTTGAAACAAATCAACATAGCCTTCACGATATTTATGTTCATGGTGCATTATATCCTACTCATGCTTGCATCCAATGTTTATTAATTTTAATGCATGTACATGGCTGTTGTTGCTCTCTAGTTGGTCGCTTCCCAGTCTTTTGCTAGCCTTCACTTGTACTAAGCGGGAATACTGCTTGTGCATCCAATCCCTTAAACCCCAAAGTTATTCCAGATGAGTCCACTATACCTTCCTATATGTCGTATCTACCTGCCGTTCCAAGTAAATTTTGATGTGCCAAACTCTAAACCTTCAAATAAACATTCTGTTTTGTATGCTCGAATAGCTCATGTATCAACCAAGGCTGCCCTTATCTTCCATTTTAGCCGGGTTATTCTCAAGAGGAGTGGACTCCGCTCCTCACTCACGAGAAAATGGCTGGTCACCGGGATGCCCAGTCCCATGCTTTATGCAAACTAAATCAAAATTAATTGCAAACAAAACTCCCCCTGGGACCTGATGTATGTTGGAGGCACTCGTTGTTTTGAGCAAGCCATGGATTGATGCTTGTTGGTGGAGGGGGAGTATAAACTTTACCATACTGTTTGGGAACCACCTATAATGTGTGTAGCATGGAAGATATCAGCATCTCTTAGTTGCTATGTTGACAATGAAAGTATACCGCTCAAAATATTATTTATCTCTATTTCAAAACCGAGCTCTGGCACCTCTACAAATCCCTGCTTCCCTCTGCGAAGGGCCTATCCATTTACTTTTATGTTGAGTCATCACCCTCTTATTAAAAAGCACTAGCTGGAGAGCACAGCTGTCATTTGCATTCATTACTGTTAATTTATATTGGGTATGACTATGATTGGATCTCTTTTACCATGAATTACAATGTCTCACTACTAGGGAAAACCTTATACACAGAATCTTAGCAGCAACGTGGTTTAAAAACAGACGCTACTGCTAATTAGAAGTAGCGAGCTTCAGCAAACAACGCTACTAATATCTATGTAGCAGTAGCACTCTAGGTGAAACGAGCGCTACTACTATAATTGCCACGGTGTTGCCTCCAGGCTAGATATAGTAGTAGCGCCCTTCCCAGGGACGCGCTACTGCTAAAGTACTTAATAGCAGCGTTTTTCTTCAAAACTCGCTACTGCTAAGTATCACCGCAACTAATTAAGTTTAGTCCCATACTGCTAAGCGAACAAGGTGTTTACCACCTTAAATATGTTACTTCTCAACCTATATCTCGAGCACTTGGTCTTCATTGAACTATATGTGTATGATTTGTGGCTGCAATATGAATCGTCGCCTGTACCTATACAGGTACAGTGAGGATTCATGTTGACTATTTAGATTCTACACAAAAAGATCAATGATGACCAATGTATAATTTTGATGTTTTTACATTGCTTAGACTTATAGCGTTTTTTCAGGACAAAGCGTTCACTAGTAGAAAAAGGGTCAAATGTGAAGCACATTAGTCCCGGTTTGTATTTGAGCCGGTACTAATGGTACCATTAGTGCCGGTTCGAACGGATTTGCATTAATGCCGGTTCGTAATGAACCTTTAGTACCGGTTCGTGGCACGAACCGGTACTAAAGGGGTGGTGGCAGGCTGGCGTCAGGCCGGGGCCCCACTATCACCTTTAGTACAGGTTCGTGGCACGAACCGGTACTAAAGGTCTAACCTTTAGTACCGGTTCGTGCCATGAACCAGTACTAAAGGGGTCTGACCTATAGTACCGGTTGGAGACACAAACCGACACTATAGGGCAATTTTCAAACTTGAAAAAATCATAACTAAATCATCCTAATTTAGAAAAATACATATAATATATCAAAATTTGCAGAACAAAAAGATTGATCCACTGAAACTCTTATATGCATTATTTCTTTTCTTTTCTTTGGGGGTCAGTAGGTGAAGACCATGATTAAATTGTTGAAGTGGCTCTTATATGCATTATTGTTGATTTAACCAAGAGCCCATATTGCCTTGTCTCCTCCTGTTTATTGAATGCTCGCAGATTCCAGCTTAGTCCAATGCACGTGCACTCTTATTATTATTCACCTCGTTCGGTCGTGCAAGTGAAAGGCAATTATGATGATATATGATGGGCTGACTGAGATGTGAAAAGCTGGTATGAACTCGACCTCTTTTGTTTTTGTAAATATGATGAGTTCATCGTTCTTGATTCAGCTTGTTATGAATAAACATGTTTGCAATGACAATTAGAGATCATAGTTGCTTATGCCATGCTTGATTAGCTATGAGTTATAATGGTTTACCTTGCATGCCAACATGCTATTGAGATGGTTATGATGTGGTATAATGGGGTGGTATCCTCCTTTGAATGATTTAAATGACTTGACTTGGCACATGTTCACGCATGTAGTTGAAACAAATCAACATAGCCTTCACGATATTTATGTTCATGGTCGATTATATCCTACTCATGCTTGCATCCAATGTTTATTAATTTTAATGCATGTACATGGCTGTTGTCGCTCTCTAGTTGGTCGCTTCCCAGTCTTTTGCTAGCCTTCACTTGTACTAAGCGGGAATACTGCTTGTGCATCCAATCCATTAAACCCCAAAGTTATTCCAGATGAGTCCACTATACCTTCCTATATGTCGTATCTACCTGCCGTTCCAAGTAAATTTTTATGTGCCAAACTCTAAACCTTCAAATAAACATTCTGTTTTGTATGCTCGAATAGCTCATGTATCAACCAAGGCTGCCCTTATCTTCCATGTTAGGCGGGTTATTCTCAAGAGGAGTGGACTCCGCTCCTCACTCACGAGAAAATGGCTGGTCACCGGGATGCCCACTCCCATGCTTTATGCAAACTAAATCAAAATTAATTGCAAACAAAACTCCCCTTGGGACCTGATGTATGTTGGAGGCACTCGTTGTTTTGAGCAAGCCATGGATTGATGCTTGTTGGTGGAGGGGGAGTATAAACTTTACCATACTTTTTGGGAACCACCTATAATGTGTGTAGCATGGAAGATATCACCATCTCTTAGTTGCTATGTTGACAATGAAAGTATACCGCTCAAAATATTATTTATCTCTATTTCAAAACCGAGCTCTGGCACCTCTTCAAATCCCTGCTTCCCTCTGCGAAGGGCCTATCCATTTACTTTTATGTTGAGTCATCACCCTCTTATTAAAAAGCACTAGCTGGAGAGCACAGCTGTCATTTGCATTCATTACTGTTAATTTATATTGGGTATGACTATGATTGGATCTCTTTTACCATGAATTACAATGTCTCACTACTAGGGAAAACCTTATACACAGAATCTTAGCAACTACGTGGTTTAAAAACAGACGCTACTGCTAATTAGCAGTAGCGAGCTTCAGCAAACAATGCTACTAATATCTATGTAGCAGTAGCGCTCTAGGTGAAATGAGCGCTACTACTATAATTGCCACGGTGTTGCCTCCAGGCTAGATATAGTAGTAGCGGCCTTCCCAGGGACGCGCTACTGCTAAAGTACTTAGTAGCAGCGTTTTTCTTCAAAACTCGCTACTGCTAAGTATCACCGCAACTAATTAAGTTTAGTCCCATACTGCTAAGCGAACAAGGTGTTTACCACCTTAAATGTAGCGACCTGACCCGAATGGATCAAGTCTCTGTGCTTAAGTGTCATCCCTGGATCGGTATGCTGACATACACAGTACTCAAAGGATTTATAATAGAGGTAAATCACATGTAAAAGTAATGTAAATACTATTACCTCAAATCCATATAGGGGAAGCAACAAGGTTGTGGATTCCCATCAACACCAACGGCAAAGTTGAGTGTAGAAATCGTAACCCTAACGTATCACTTACTCGTCGTAAGAAACCTGCAACATGAGACGTTGCAGCCCGAAACGGGTCAGTACATTGAATGTACTGGCAAATTCACACCATAGAGAATGATGAACAATGGCTATCACTACATGCATATTTGGCTGGTGGAAAAAGCTCTATGGTTATAAGGTTTTTGCGTAAAGCCAATTTTTCCCTACTGCAAAGGAATAAATTTATTTAACTATCACGGTGGTTGTTGAACATTGAGAATGGTTGACAGCATTCTCAATCCCAATTAAGTAACATCATTAAACCCAACAATATTCATTTAAAGTGACGTGATGAGATCAACAGGATAATCCAAGAACTAGATACTCAAGATGTCCATAACCGGGGACACGGCTAATCATGATTAGTTTATACACTCTGCAGAGGTTTGCACACTTTTCCCCACATGACTCGATCGCCTCCGTTTGTTTTCTCGCACTACATGGTGTTTGAGAAACGGATGACCGAGACATAGTCTTTCAGAAGCGCTAGCACCTTACATGTGGGGTAGATCGTACCACCTACAATCCCTACATCTGCTAGTCCACCCCGTAAGAGTTCGCACAACCTAGTCAACTATGACAGAGCCCATAGTAGCATGTGGCTGCACATGGAAGTTTCTAGCATGAATTATCTTATGATCCCTTTGAGCCTGGGTGGCGGTCCGAAAAAAAACAGGCAAGTCCTGATAGACATCAGGTGCCTCAATCCACCCAGATGTGTGTTTAAGTTGCCACCTTAGATAAACCATTAATTAACAATACTCACATCTGTCATGGATATCACTCACCCAATCCACGTCTACTAGCATAGCATGGCATAATAAGAAAACGTAGAAGTAACTCCCAAAGGTTTCATAATAATACAGGTGATAGGTACTACCTCATCTACTTCCCATCCCACAGTTTAATTAGATCCTAATCATGCAATGTGTGAGGATTGATCTAATGTAATAAAACTGGGTTGTAGAAAAGGTATGATCAAAGTGTGAACTTGCCTGCAATGTTGATGAAGATGATTCGCACTCGAAACTCTTGATAGATCTACTCGTCACACTCCGGTCAATCTATCGTAAGCAAGTAATAATAACCACACATAAGCAATCACTCAAGAGATGAGAAAGAATGAAGAAAACAATTCGGAAAACATCGAATCCAAGCAAATAACTCTTGCAACATAAAACAATTTCTAACAGTACCAAAATTATGTGAATTTGGCCTTATCAGAATGTTTAGGTCAAGAGCTTCGATTTGCAAAAAGAATCAACTCAAACGGAGCTACGAAACTCAAGTTATGATCAAACAAAGTTTGAATTCAAATCTGATCTAATTCAAATTTTAAATTTTCAAAAACATGTTTGAGTTAGATTACTAGATAGAGGAGATCACAATGAAGAAGTGGGCGTTGGTTTCGTTGGATTTGGACTAACGAGCAAAAAGTTATGAGCGTTTGAAGAACAGGGACTATTCGGTAAAACTTTAATTACGAAGAAGTCCCTATCCTAAATAAAACAGGAAAAAGAAAAAACTTAACCAACGAATGTCCGCTATAGAAACATAAGTGACGAATTCGTCCACTACAAAGGCCTAAACAGAAAACGTTCGCTATTTAGAGGATACCAATCGGTTTTTTTGAAGAGAAACAAAAAAACGGAAAAAACCGGGTGGTGGTTTTACCGGTTCGGGGCGGTTTTCCATCGAAAACCGCCGGCGGCAGTTAGCGACGGACTCCGGCGAGGGTGTCGCAGCTCCGGCGACTGCGAGGAGCAGCGACAGCGGCAGGTGGCGGCGCGGCTAAGGCGGCAGGTGGCAGCGCGCGGTGGCGAGGCAAGCGAGCAGTGGCGGCGGGGCAAAGTGCGGCGCGGGAGCAGCAGCGGGCGGCGGCGCGATGGATCTGGTGGCGGCGGCGGTGCAACGCGGCGAGGAGGCGAGGTCGAGGGCGCGGCGGCCAGGAGGAGAGGAACGGGGCCCGGGGCGGCGGCTTTATGAGGAGGGCGAGGAGGTGGCGTGGCTTGGGGAAGGGGTAAGAGGAGGCCAGGACGGGCATGACCTCCCATGGCGGCGCGGCGGCGTGCTGGCTTGGGACTTCGTCCTGAGCTCAGGGGCGAGCGGCGTGGCCAGCTGGGCCGTGGCCTGGCTGGCTAGCTGGGCCGGCCCAGTTGGTGAGGGGATTTTTTTTAAAACACAGACAAAGAAAGAAAGAATAACAAAATAAAATAAAATATTATATAGGCATATAATATATCAAAATTTTCAGAAAAAGATTTTCTACGACGTGAACATTTTTCTAGCATTTTAAAAAATACACACAATTTCTAATAACTCAAACAGTGCTCCTAGTCTAAAATACCAAAATGATTACAAATTAATTTTTCTTCAATTTTCTATTGTAGGGAATCATGTTACCCTAATTTCCATATATTTTATTTTTGGAGAAAAATAATTTGAATAAAACTCAAATAAGTCCAAATTGAAAAATTAATTCCAAAAGGACTTGAAATTGATCCTTTGAAACTCCCAACTCATATTTCATAATTTGAAGAAGTCATTTTATCTTCTCTCGTGAAAATCATTGAGTTGCATAAAGTTTCTGAAGTGGAAAATATTTCCCAATGGAATTCAAATATTTTTCAAACACCCTTTTCATTTTAAATGGAAGAAGTCATGTCATCTTCTCTCTAGGGTTTTGTGTTGAAAAGAATTTAATTCATGGAGATCATAAAAGCAAATATGAAAGTTTGGGAAAGTCCTTTTTATTCCCTCTCATTTAACTTTCAAAAGTTTCGAATTCACTCACTTTCAGACAATCAATCAAACAATCAATCAATCAAATCTATCTATTTATTATAACATTCCAAAATTTAGAATTTTGGGATGTTACAAACCTACCACCCTTAAAATGAATCTCGTCCTCGAGATTCGGAGAGGCTAGCAAGAAAAAGTTAGGGTTTGGGGGTCTCCTCAAAATCCATCAATCATCACAGGGTCTGGGGTGCTACCACCCTTAGAAGCATGGTTACAGTTCCATCAAAACTCATATACTCCATCCTTATTGTTAACAGGGCCGGTCTTCTCAAATCCTCGGAAAATTCCTTCTCTGGCTCTTCCGGTAGTGGCATAACCTTTTCCTCAATTCTTCTGTCTTTTCATCTTGGTAAGGTTATTTCTGAGATTGGGTCTTCTTAGCTGATGGGTCGGGCGCCAAAACTAAACAACTATCAATATCTCATGGTGGTCAACAATTTATGGTTTCTCCTGCAGGAAATGGGTCTGGGTTGATCCTCACCATATAACCTACGGTTGGCAAAAGCTGCTTTGTACAAGGGAAAAATACCTATACCATTCTAAGGCTTAAACAAGGTTTTGTTCGTCGTCTCTCCATTATAGGTAAGTCTCTCAGATTTACCATCCCATATAGCAGGGCGAATAATAAGAGTAAGTCGGTATGGTGATCAATCCATCCCGCATCCAAATCATTACCTTGTATACAGTTTAGCGAATCTCGCATTGTAACACTCGGTCATGCTCACAAGCGTTGCAGAATTTCTCTTGTCGACGAACCAAGGTTCGAATAAATCCATTGATTCTGCAAGCTATACAAACATCTATCGTTCCTTCACAACTCTCAGGTTTTGCGTAAACTCCTATGAAATCGTCTATCGACAAAGGTATATCCACTTCCAGGGTTTTTCCTTCAGCAAGAATGTGCTTCCTTCTTGGCAGGTCCTGGGGCCTGTGGGTTATGGCCCATTTCATCACTTGTAGTCCTTGAACTTATCATCGGGCAACAGATCATTATTCCAACATCCAACATCCAACTTCCAGCTTCCTAGCATACTTACAATCCATCCAATTGTAATGTCTTCCTTCCTTCTATTAGCTCCAAACTAAAACGTGATTATTCAAACTCATCATGGAATTTCCATTGATCCATATTTCCAACATCATACCTCCTTTATATCCAATAGTAATTCATCTCTTCATCCTTGTGGGATATCCCTCATACCGAGATAAAAACTTATACTTATGAAGTCCATATTCCACTTCGTGGAACATCATTATCCTTTCCGCGGTCAAGCATCCTTACAAGGGAATATTGGCCATCTCTGCATGGCACTTCTTCAACTGGGAAACGTGAAACACATCTTGAACTCCTGACAGTCCTTCGGATAACTCCAACTTGTAGGCCACTTCTCTCATACGCTCCAAAACTCAGTATGGTCCTACAAATCTCGGGGCTAACTTTACCTTAACTCCAATTCGTTTATCTCCTCACAGAGGGAACACATGAAGACGTGCTCGAATCTCCAATTTCATAGACTACCTCCTTGAGTTTTTGAGTCTACATAACTCTTCTGCCTGGACTGAGCTAGCTTCAGTTTATCTCGAATCAACTTAACATTCTCTTCCGACTCCTTTGATCACCTTTGGTCCAAACAACTGTCGGTCTCCAACTTCATCCCACATACTCTTAGGGCAACACACATATCGAGACAAAACTCGTATTCATTTTGTCCGAAATCCATTACAGGGTACTACCACCCTTAAAATGCACAAATCTTCCATAGAACATATTTCTCATATCCTCAGAATGGCCAAAATCCTTCTTCATAGAGTAACAACTCATAAAATCCATATCAGTACCAATGATGCAACTTTATTCACTCTTAATTAATTACAATCTCTTGCTTTTCCATTACATGTCTCAACTCCACACCTCAATATAAAAGAAAATGTTCTCACTTCTACTACTCCATTTCTTTTGTTGCAAACTCAACTATCTAGCACAAGTCTCCTTCTCCTTGGGGAATTCTCTAGCAAAGTGCCCTGCTCCATTACAACTAAAACATATTACTTCTAACAAGTATCGAGATTTCCTTTTTGGGCAATTGTTGAGGTAGTGTCCTGACTCCTTGCACCTGTAACAGGTGATATGACTCAGATTCTTCCTGGAATCCAATGTTCTTCTCTTCCTGGACTTTTCCATTCCCATCAAAGCTTCTATTTCCAGTGGGTCATACTCTACTTCCTCTGTCAGGAATTCTACTAGATCCCCATTAATACAATTTTGGGAGATGTGTCCTTCTTCTTCACATGAATAGCAAGGCTTGGTGCAGGGTTTAATTGGTTCTTCTTTGGGGGTGTCCTCCACATCTTCCTTCATCACAGGTTCTTCTAAACTTTCCATAAGGGCTCCTTTCATTGCTTCTTCCTTCTGCTGGATGGTTCTTTGTACCATGGGGTAAATGTGACACTGAGCAGTGTAGTGGGTAGTCCCTTCACACAAGAAACAAGTGATCTGCCTAGTTGGGCATTCTTCAGCTGGGTGACTTCCTTCACAATCAGGGCATTCATCCTTGGGTTCTTTATGGGTGTGTCTGATTTCTCCACAAATCTTGCATGCACCATGTTTCTTCATATCCTTTTCATAAGGCTTCAACTTCTGGGACACAAGCCGAGACTTTGGCAAAGTCAACTTAAATTCTTTCCAAGTGGTTACTCCTTGCCATCCATTCATGGTTTGGTACATCCTCCACCAAGTAGAAGCACCTCTTTCAAAGCACAGAAGAGCATGCTGGGACATATCATGTCCAACTATAGGGTTATTCTCCATGTGATCCTCCATGTTCTGAATCCATCGGTCTGTCTCCAACTGACCCATCGGTCCAGAAAATACAAGCTCATCTCCATTCATCCGCTATTGGGTCCATGTGGGTTTGGGGTAAGATAAGAGAGATAGAGAGGGATGCACACAATACAAACAATGGTTTTGAAAAGACAGATTTTATTGTGGCTGTCAGAAAAACAACAAACAAATGACAGCTCACAGTCGTCGCATCTAACGTAGGTGTATAACAGGGGTTTGGTCTTCTAAGGTCAACGTCGCCAAACTCTTCAAGTCTTGTTCATGCCGCCAATGGCTTCTTCCGATCGTGGTTGTCCTTCTCAAGTTCTTTTGCTAGATCAACTCTGTTGACGCGAAGTCTCTCGTGATGTCCTTTAATATTTCTGGAGTGGCATTCCAAACTTTTGGTTTCAACATCCTTCACATGAACCATGGTATACTGTCCTTCAGTTCTTGACAATTCTCCGGTATCTCGAGGTTGTAGCTCTTCCAGCTTGGCTACTCTCATCTTCAGGATCCTGAGTTCCTCATGAAATACTTCCTTGTCTAATACGACTTCCTGGAGCTCCATTTTATACTTCTTGATGTACTACTCCAGATCCTGGTGATACACCGGCTAGGGCTAAAACTTCATCTTATGATAGGTGCTCCATCAGCCTTCTTCCATCAAATCCATTCTGATGAAATGCATCCTTAACTCAGCACGGTGACAATAGCATCAGCGGCGATGACATCACGGATAACCGTGTTTCTGCCCTTATCATTTCCATGAGCTACCATTCCATAATTGATATCCCCTGCCTTAGGGTTTTCTTTGACAAAACTTCGAGTTCTCATGCTCCTTGTTTCAATCTTTCTCCGATACACCTTGATCTCGGGTATTGACAACTTCCATAGTCTGCCAAGTTCCACAATGGTAGCCTTCCTAGGTCATACAAATCTAGAAGTTTTACAGGTCCTTCAAATTCTCCTAGTCTTTGGAGTCTTCAACTGTTGTAGTTTCCATTATTCAGATGCACGGTAAAATCTCCTTCGTTCCATAGTGGTCGTGGTTGTCCGATATCTTGTACTTCTTGGAGTGGTCTCATCAGTCGAATCTTCTTGTGGTCAGAAAGGGGAAAGGGGTATGGTCTCACTAAAAAGGAATTTTTGAATAAGTTCAGAAGAGAAGAGAGGTAAAAGATCTTTTTGAAAGGGAAAGTTGTAGAGAAAAATCTTTGCTATGGGCTTGCCAGTTTCTAGGGTCACGACCTACAGTATACATGTGCTCTGATACCATCTTGTAGCGACCTGACCCAAATGGATCAAGTCTCTGTGCTTAAGTGTCATCCCTGGATCGGTATGCTGACACACACAGTACTCGAAGGATTTATAACAGAGGTAAATCACATGTAAAAGTAACGTAAATACTATTACCTCAAATCCATATAGCGGAAGCAACAAGGTTGTGGATTCCCATCAACACCAACGGCAAAGTTGAGTGTAGAAATCGTAACCCTAACGTATCACTTACTCGTTGTAAGAAACCTGCAACATGAGACGTTGCAGCCTGAAACAGGTCAGTACATTGAATGTACTGGCAAATTCACACCATAGAGAATGATGAACAATGGCTATCACTACATGCATATTTGGCTGGTGGAAAAAGCTCTATGGTTATAAGGTTTTTGCGTAAAGCCAATTTTTCCCTACTGCAAAGGAATAAATTTATTTAACTATCATGGTGGTTGTTGAACATTGAGAATGGTTGACAGCATTCTCAATCCCAATTAAGTAACATCATTAAACCCAACAATATTCATTTAAAGTAACATGATGAGATCAACAGGATAATCCAAGAACTAGATACTCAAGATGTCCATAACCGGGGACACAGCTAATCATGATTAGTTTATACACTCTGCAGAGGTTTGCGCACTTTTCCCCACATGACTCGATCGCCTTCGTTTGTTTTCTCGCACTACATGGTGTTTGAGAAATGGATGACCGAGACATAGTCTTTCAGAAGCGCTAGCACCTTACATGTGGGGTAGACCGTACCACCTACAACCCCTACATCTGCTAGTCCACCCCGTAAGAGTTCGCACAACTTAGTTAACTATGCCAGAGCCCATAGTAGCATGTGGCTGCACACGGAAGTTTCTAGCATGAATTATCTTATGATCCCTTTGAGCCTGGGTGGTGGTCCGAAAAAACAGGCAAGTCCTGATAGACATCAGGTGCCTCAATCCACCCAGATGTGTGTTTAAGTTGCCACCTTAGATAAACCATTAATTAACAATACTCACATCTGTCATGGATATCACTCACCCAATCCACGTCTACTAGCATAGCATGGCATAATAAGCAAACATAGAAGTAACTCCCAAAGGTTTCATAATAATACAGGTGATAGGTACTACCTCATCTACTTCCCATCCCACAGTTTAATTAGATCCTAATCATGCAATGTGTGAGGATTGATCTAATGTAATAAAACTGGGTTGTAGAAAAGGTATGATCAAAGTGTGAACTTGCCTGCAATGTTGATGAAGATGATTTGCACTCGAAACTCTTGATAGATCTACTCGTCACACTCCGGTCAATCTATCGTAAGCAAGCAATAGTAACCACACATAAGCAATCACTCAAGAGATCAGAAAGAATGAAGAAAACAATTCGGAAAACATCGAAACCAAGCAAATAACTCTTGCAACATAAAACAATTTCTAACAGTACCAAAATTATGTGAATTTGGCCTTATCAGAATGTTTAGGTCAAGAGCTTCGATTTGCAAAAAGAATCAACTCAAACGAAGCTACGAAACTCAAGTTATGATCAAACAAAGTTTGAATTCAAATCTGATCTAATTCAAATTTTAAACTTTTCAAAAACATGTTTGATTTGGATTACTGGATAGAGGAGATCATAACGAAGAAGTGGGCGTTGGTTTCGTTGGATTTGGACTAACGAGCAAAAAGTTATGAGCGTTTGAAGAACAGGGACTATTCGGTAAAACTTTAATTACGAAGAGGTCCCTATCCTAAATAAAACAGGAAAAAGAAAAAACTTAACCGATGAACGTCCGCTATAGAAACATAAGTGACGAATTCGTCCACTACAAAGGCCTAAACAGAAAATGTTCGCTATTTAGAGGATATCGATCGGTTTTTTTGAAGAGAAACCAAAAAAAACGGAAAAAAACCGGGTGGTGGTTTTACCGGTTCGGGGCGGTTTTCCATCGAAAACCGCCGCCGGCAGTTAGCGACGGACTCCGGCGAGGGTGTCACGGCTTCGGCGACTGCGAGGAGCGGCGACAGCGGCAGTTGGCGGCGTGGCTAAGGCGGCAGGTGGCAGCGCGTGGCGGCGAGGCAAGCGAGCAGTGGCGGCAGGGCGAAGTGCGGCGCGGGAGCAGCAGCGGGCGGCGGCGCGATGGATCTGGCGGCAGCGGCAGCGCAACGCGGCGAGGAGGCGAGGTCGAGGGCGCGGCGGCCAGGAGGAGAGGAACGGGGCCTGGGGCGGCGGCTTTATGAGGAGGGCGAGGAGGTGGCGTGGCTTGGGGAAGGGGTAGGAGGAGGCCAGGGCGGGCACGACCTCCCATGGCGGCGCGGCGGCGTGCTGGCTCGGGACTTCGTCCCGAGCTCGGGGGGGAGCGGCGTGGCCGGCTGGGCCATGGCCTGGCTGGCTAGCTGGGCCGGCCCAGTTGGTGAGGGGATTTTTTTTAAAACACAGACAAAGAAAGAAAGAATAACAAAATAAAATAAAATATTATATGGGCATATAATATATCAAAATTTTCAAAAAAAGATTTTCTACGACGTGAACATTTTTCTAGCATTTAAAAAAATAAACACAATTTCTAATAACTCAAACAGTGCTCCTCGTATAATAAAATCCAACTAAAATCATCTTAAAAATACCAAAATGATTACAAATTAATTTTTCTCCAATTTTCTATTGTAGGGAATCATGTTACCCTAATTTCCATATATTTTATTTTTGGAGAAAAATAATTTGAATAAAACTCAAATAAATCCAAATTGAAAAATTAATTCCAAAAGGACTTGAAATTGATCCTTTGAAACTCCCAACTCATATTTCATAATTTGAAGAAGTCATTTTATCTTCTCTCGTGAAAATCATTGAGTTGCATAAAGTTTCTGAAGTGGAAAATATTTCCCAATGGAATTCAAATATTTTTCAAACACCTTTTTCATTTTAAATGGAAGAAGTCATGTCATCTTCTCTCTAGGGTTTTGTGTTGAAAAGAATTTGAATTCATGGAGATCATAAAAGCAAATATGGAAGTTTGGGAAAGTCCTTTTTGATTCCCTCTCATTTAACTTTCAAAAGTTTCGAATTCACTCACTTTCAGACAATCAATAAAACAATCAATCAAATCTATCTATTTATTAAAACATTCCAAAATTTAGAATTTTGGGATGTTACATTAAATATGTTACTTCTCAACCTATATCTCGAGCACTTGGTCTTCATTGAACTATATGTGTATGATTTGTGGCTGCAATATGAATCCTCGCCTGTACCTATACAGGTACAGCGAGGATTCATGTTGACTATTTAGATTCTACACAAAAAGATCAATGATGACCAATGTATATTTTTGATGTTTTTACATTGCTTAGACTTATAGCGTTTTTTCAGGACAAAGCGTTCCCTAGTAGAAAAAGGGTCAAACGTGAAGCACATTAGTGCCGGTTTGTATTTGAGCCGGTACTATTGGTACCATTAGTGCCGGTTCGAACGGATTTGCATTAATGCCGGTTCGTGTTGAACCTTTATTACCGGTTCGTGGCACGAACCGGTACTAAAGGGGTGGTGGCAGGCTGGCGTCGGGCTGGGGCCCCACGATCACCTTTAGTACCGGTTCGTGCCATGAACCGGTACTAAAGGGGTCTGACCTATAGTACAGGTTGGAGACACAAACCGGCACTATAGGGAAATGTTCAAACTAGAAAAAATCATAACTAAATCATCCTAATTCAGAAAAATACATATAATATATCAAAATTTGCAGAACAAAAAGATTGATCCGTTAAAACTCTTATATGCATTATTTCTTTTCTTTTCTTTGGGGGTCAGTAGGAGAAGACCATGATTAAATTGTTGAAGTGGCTCTTATATGCATTATTGTTGATTTAACCAAGAGCCCATATTGCCTTGTCTCCTCCTTTTTATTGAATGCTCGCAGATTCCAGCTTAGTCCAATGCACATGCACTCTTATTATTAGTCACCTCATTCGGTCGTGCAAGTGAAAGGCAATCATGATGATATATGATGGGATGACTGAGATGAGAAAAGCTGGTATGAACTCGACCTCTTTTGTTTTTTGTAAATATGATGAGTTCATCGTTCTTGATTCAGCTTGTTATGAATAAACATGTTTGTAATGACAATTAGAGATCATAGTTGCTTATGCCATGCTTGATTAGCTATGAGTTATAATGGTTTACCTTGCACGCCAACATGCTATTGAGATGGTTATGATGTGGTATGATGGGGTGGTATCCTCCTTTGAATGATTTAAATGACTTGACTTGGCACATGTTCACGCATGTAGTTGAAACAAATCAACATAGCCTTCACGATATTTATGTTCATGGTGGATTATATCCTACTCATGCTTGCATCCAATGTTTATTAATTTTAATGCATGTACATGGCTGTTGCCGCTTTCTAGTTGTTCGCTTCCCAGTATTTTGCTAGCCTTCACTTGTACTAAGCGGGAATACTGCTTGTGCATCCAATCCCTTAAACCCCAAAGTTATTCCAGATGAGTCCACTATACCTTCCTATATGTCGTATCTACCTGCCATTCCAAGTAAATTTTTATGTGCCAAACTCTAAACCTTCAAATAAACATTCTGTTTTGTATGCTCGAATAGCTCATGTTAGGCGGGTTATTCTCAAGAGGAGTGGACTCCGCTCCTCACTCACGAGAAAATGGCTGGTCACCGGGATGCCCAGTCCCATGCTTTATGCAAACTAAATCAAAATTAATTGCAAACAAAACTCCCCCTGGGACCTGATGTATGTTGGAGACACTCGTTGTTTTGAGCAAGCCATGGATTGATGCTTGTTGGTGGAGGCGGAGTATAAACTTTACCATACTGTTTGGGAACCGCCTATAATGTGTGTAGCATGGAAGATATCACCATCTCTTAGTTGCTATGTTGACAATGAAAGTATACCGCTCAAAATATTATTTATCTCTATTTCAAAACCGAGCTCTGGCACCTCTACAAATCCCTGCTTCCCTCTGCGAAGGGCCTATCCATTTACTTTTATGTTGAGTCATCACCCTCTTAGTAAAAAGTACTAGCTGGAGAGCACAGCTGTCATTTGCATTCATTACTGCTAATTTATATTGGGTATGACTATGATTGGATCTCTTTTACCATGAATTACAATGTCTCACTACTAGGGAAAACCTTATACACAGAATCTTAGCAGCAACGTGGTTTAAAAACAGACGCTACTGCTAATTAGCAGTAGCGAGCTTCAGCAAACAACGCTACTAATATCTATGTAGCAGTAGCGCTCTAGGTGAAACGAGCGCTACTACTATAATTGCCACGGTGTTGCCTCCAGGCTAGATATAGTAGTAGCGCCCTTCCTAGGGACGCGCTACTGCTAAAGTACTTAGTAGCAGCGTTTTTCTTCAAAACTCGCTACTGCTAAGTATCACCGCAACTAATTAAGTTTAGTACCATACTGCTAAGCGAACAAGGTGTTTACCACCTTAAATATGTTGCTTCTCAACCTATATCTCGAGCACTTGGTCTTCATTGAACTATATGTGTATGATTTGTGGCTGCAATATGAATCCTCGCCTGTACCTATACAGGTACAGTGAGGATTCATGTTGACTATTTAGATTCTACACAAAAAGATCAATGATGACCAATGTATATTTTTGATGTTTTTACATTGCTTAGACTTATAGCGTTTTTTCAGGACAACGCGTTCACTAGTAGAAAAAGGGTCAAAGGTGAAGCACATTAGTGCCGGTTTGTATTTGAGCCCGTACTAATGGTACCATTTGTGCCGGTTCGAACGGATTTTCATTAATGCCGGTTCGTGTTGAACCTTTAGTACTGGTTTGTGGCACGAACCGGTACTAAAGGGGTGGTGGCAGGCTGGCGTCAGGCCGGGGGCCCACGATCACCTTTAGTACCGGTTCATGGCACGAACCGATACTAAAGGTCTAACCTTTAGTACCGGTTCGTGCCATGAACCGGTACTAAAGGGGTCTGACCTATAGTACCGGTTGGAGACACAAACCGGCACTATAGGGCAATTTTCAAACTTGAAAAAATCATAACTAAATCATCCTAATTCAGAAAAATACATATAATATATCAAAATTTGTAGAACAAAAAGATTGATCCGCTGAAGCTCTTATATGCCTTATTTCTTTTCTTTTCTTTGGGGGTCAGTAGGAGAAGACCATGATTAAATTGTTGAAGTGGCTCTTATATGCATTATTGTTGATTTAACGAAGAGCCCATATTGCCTTGTCTCCTCCTGTTTATTGAATGCTCGCAGATTCCAGCTTAGTCCAATGCACGTGCACTCTTATTATTATTCACCTCGTTCGGTCGTGCAAGTGAAAGGCAATTATGATGATATATGATGGGCTGACTGAGATGAGAAAAGCTGGTATGAACTCGACCTCTTTTGTTTTTGTAAATATGATGAGTTCATCGTTCTTGATTCAGCTTGTTATGAATAAACATGTTTGCAATGACAATTAGAGATCATAGTTGCTTATGCCATGCTTGATTAGCTATGAGTTATAATGGTTTACCTTGCATGCCAACATGCTATTGAGATGGTTATGATGTGGTATGATGGGGTGGTATCCTCCTTTGAATGATTTAAATGACTTGACTTGGCACATGTTCACGCATGTAGTTGAAACAAATCAACATAGCCTTCACGTTATTTATGTTCATGGTGGATTATATCCTACTCATGCTTGCATCCAATGTTTATTAATTTTAATGCATTTACATGGCTGTTGTCGCTCTCTAGTTGATCGCTTCCCAGTCTTTTGCTAGCCTTCACTTGTACTAAGCGGGAATACTGCTTGTGCATCCATTCCCTTAAACCCCAAAGTTATTCCAGATGAGTCCACTATACCTTCCTATATGTCGTATCTACCTGCCGTTCCAAGTAAATTTTTATGTGCCAAACTCTAAACCTTCAAATAAACATTCTGTTTTGTATGCTCGAATAGCTCATGTATCAACCAAGGGTGCCCTTATCTTCCATGTTAGGCGAGTTATTCTCAAGAGGAGTGGACTCCGCTCCTCACTCACGAGAAAATGGTTGGTCACCGGGATGCCCAGTCCCATGCTTTATGCAAACTAAATCAAAATTAATTGCAAACAAAACTCCCCCTGTGACCTGATGTATGTTGGAGGCACTCGTTGTTTTGAGCAAGCCATGGATTGATGCTTGTTGGTGGAGGGGGAGTATAAACTTTACCATACTGTTTGGGAACCGCCTATAATGTGTGTAGCATGGAAGATATCACCATCTCTTAGTTGCTATGTTGACAATGAAAGTATACCGCTCAAAATATTATTTATCTCTATTTGAAAACCGAGCTCTCGCACCTCTACAAATCCCTGCTTCCCTCTGTGAAGGGCCTATCCATTTACTTTTATGTTGAGTCATCACCCTCTTAGTAAAAAGCACTAGCTGGAGAGCACAGCTGTCATTTACATTCATTACTGTTAATTTATATTGGGTATGACTATGATTGGATCTCTTTTACCATGAATTACAATGTCTCACTACTAGGGAAAACCTTATACACAGAATCTTAGCAGCAACGTGGTTTAAAAACAGACGCTACTGCTAATTAGCAGTAGCGAGCTTCATCAAACAACGCTACTAATATCTATGTAGCAGTAGCGCTCTAGGTGAAACGAGCGCTACTACTATAATTGCCACGGTGTTGCCTCCAGGCTAGATATAGTAGTAGCGCCCTTCCCAGGGACGCGCTACTGCTAAAGTACTTAGTAGCAGCGTTTTTCTTCAAAACTCGCTACTGCTAAGTATCACCGCAACTAATTAAGTTTAGTCCCATACTGCTAAGCGAACAAGGTGTTTACCACCTTAAATATGTTACTTCTCAACCTATATCTCGAGCACTTGGTCTTCATTGAACTATATGTGTATGATTTGTGGCTGCAATATGAATCCTCGCCTGTACCTATACAGGTACAGTGAGGATTCATGTTGACTATTTAGATTCTACACAAAAAGATCAATGATGACCAATGTATATTTTTGATGTTTTTACATTGCTTAGACTTATAGCGTTTTTTCAGGACAAAGCATTCATTAGTAGAAAAAGGGTCAAACGTGAAGCACATTAGTGCCGGTTTGTATTTGAGCCGGTACTAATGGTACCATTAGTGCCGGTTCGAATGGATTTGCATTAATGCCGGTTCGTGTTGAACCTTTAGTAATGGTTCGTGGCACGAACCGGTACTAAAGGGGTGGTGGCAGGCTGGCGTCAGGCCGAGGCCCCACGATCACCTTTAGTACCGGTTCGTGCCATGAACCGGTACTAAAGGGGTCTGACCTATAGTACCGGTTGGAGACACAAACCGGCACTATAGGGCAATTTTCAAACTTGAAAAAATCATACCTAAATCATCCTAATTTAGAAAAATACATATAATATATCAAAATTTGCAGAACAAAAAGATTGATCCGCTGAAGCTCTTATATGCATTATTTCTTTTCTTTTCTTTGGGGGTTAGTAGGAGAAGACCATGATTAAATTGTTGAAGTGGCTCTTATATGCATTATTGTTGATTTAACCAAGAGCCCATATTGCCTTGTCTCCTCATGTTTATTCAATGCTCGCAGATTCCAGCTTAGTCCAATGCACGTGCACTCTTATTATTATTCACCTCATTCGGTCATGCAAGTGAAAGGCAATTATGATGATATATGATGGGCTGACTGAGATGAGGAAAGCTAGTATGAACACGACCTCTTTTGTTTTTGTAAATATGATGAGTTCATCGTTCTTGATTCAGCTTGTTATGAATAAACATGTTTGGAATGACAATTAGAGATCATAGTTGCTTATGCCATGCTTGATTAGCTATGAGTTATAATGGTTTACCTTGCATGCCAACATGCTATTGAGATGGTTATGACGTGGTATGATGGGGTGGTATCCTCCTTTGAATGATTTAAATGACTCGACTTGGCACATGTTCACGCATGTAGTTGAAACAAATCAACATAGCCTTCACGTTATTTATGTTCATGGTGGATTATATCCTACTCATGCTTGCATCCAATGTTTATTAATTGTAATGCATGTACATGGCTGTTGTCGCTCTCTAGTTGGTCGCTTCCCAGTCTTTTGCTAGCCTTCACTTGTACTAAGCGGGAATACTGCTTGTGCATCCAATCCCTTAAACCCCAAAGTTATTCCAGATGAGTCCACTATACCTTCCTATATGTCGTATCTACCTGCCGTTCCAAGTAAATTTTTATGTGCCAAACTCTAAACCTTCAAATAAACATTCTGTTTTGTATGCTCGAATAGCTCATGTATCAACCAAGGCTGCCCTTATCTTCCATGTTAGGCGGGTTATTCTCAAGAGGAGTGGACTCCGCTCCTCACTCACGAGAAAATGGCTGGTCACCGGGATGCCCAGTCCCATGCTTTATGCAAACTAAATCAAAATTAATTGCAAACAAAACTCCCCCTGGGACCTGATGTATGTTGGAGGCACTCGTTGTTTTGAGCAAGCCATGGATTGATGCTTGTTGGTGGAGGGGGAGTTTAAACTTTACCATACTGTTTGGGAACCGCCTATAATGTGTGTAGCATGGAAGATATCAGCATCTCTTGGTTGCTATGTTGACAATGAAAGTATACCGCTCAAAATATTATTTATCTCTATTTCAAAACCGAGCTCTGGCACCTCTACAAATCCCTGCTTCCCTCTGCGAAGGACCTATCCATTTACTTTTATGTTGAGTCATCACCCTCTTATTAAAAAGCACTAGCTGGAGACGCAAACCGGTTCATGCCATGAACCAGTACTAAAGGGGTCTGACCTATAGTACCGGTTGGAGACACAAACCGGAACTATAGGGCAATTTTCAAACTTGAAAAAATCATAACTAAATCATCCTAATTAAGAAAAATACATATAATATATCAAAATTTGCAGAACAAAAAGATTGATCTGCTGAAACTCTTATATGCATTATTTCTTTTCTTTTATTTGGGGGTCAGTAGGAGAAGACCATGATTAAATTGTTGAAGTGGCTCTTATATGCATTATTGTTGATTTAACCAAGAGCCCATATTGCCTTGTCTCCTCCTGTTTATTGAATGCTCGCAGATTCCAGCTTAGTCCAATGCACGTGCACTCTTATTATTATTCACCTCGTTCGGTCGTGCAAGTGAAAGGCAATTATGATGATATATGATGGGCTGACTGAGATGAGAAAAGCTGGTATGAACTCGACCTCTTTTGTTTTTGTAAATATGATGAGTTCATCGTTCTTGATTCAGCTTGTTATGAATAAACATGTTTGCAATGACAATTAGAGATCATAGTTGCTTATGCCATGCTTGATTAGCTATGAGTTATAATGGTTTACCTTGCATGCCAGCATGCTATTGAGATGGTTATGATGTGGTATGATGGGGTGGTATCCTCCTTTGAATGATTTAAATGACTTGACTTGGCACATGTTCACGCATGTAGTTGAAACAAATCAACATAGCCTTCACGTTATTTATGTTCATGGTGGATTATATCCTACTCATGCTTGCATCCAATGTTTATTAATTTTAATGCATGTACATGGTTGTTGTCGCTCTCTAGTTGGTCGCTTCCCAGTCTTTTGCTAGCCTTCACTTGTACTAAGCGGGAATACTGCTTGTGCATCCAATCCCTTAAACCCCAAAGTTATTCCAGATGAGACCACTATACCTTCCTATATGTCGTATCTACCTGCCGTTCCAAGTAAATTTTTATGTGCCAAACTCTAAACCTTCAAATAAACATTCTGTTTTGTATGCTCGAATAGCTCATGTATCAACCAAGGCTGCCCTTATCTTCCATGTTAGGCGGGTTATTCTCAAGAGGAGTGGACTCCGCTCCTCACTCACGAGAAAATGGCTGGTCACCGGGATGCCCAGTCCCATGCTTTATGCAAACTAAATCAAAATTAATTGCAAACAAAACTCCCCCTGGGACCTGATGTATGTTGGAGGCACTCGTTGTTTTGAGCAAGCCATGGATTGATGCTTGTTGGTGGAGGGGGAGTATAAACTTTACCATACTGTTTGGGAACCGCCTATAATGTGTGTAGCATGGAAGATATCACCATCTCTTAGTTGCTATGTTGACAATGAAAGTATACCGCTCAAAATATTATTTATCTCTATTTCAAAACCGAGCTCTGGCACCTCTACAAATCCCTGCTTCCCTCTGCGAAGGGCCTATCCATTTACTTTTATGTTGAGTCATCACCCTCTTATTAAAAAGCACTAGCTGGAGAGCACAGCTGTCATTTGCATTCATTACTGTTAATTTATATTGGGTATGACTATGATTGGATCTCTTTTACCATGAATTACAATGTCTCACTACTAGGGAAAACCTTATACACAGAATCTTAGCAGCAACGTGGTTTAAAAACAGACGCTACTGCTAATTAGCAGTAGCGAGCTTCAGCAAACAACGCTACTAATATCTATGTAGCAGTAGCGCTCTAGGTGAAAAGAGCGCTACTACTATAATTGCCATGGTGTTGCCTCCAGGCTAGATATAGTAGTAGTGCCCTTCCTAGGGACGTGCTACTGCTAAAGAACTTAGTAGAAGCGTTTTTCTTCAAAACTCGCTACTGCTAAGTATCAGCGCAACTAATTAAGTTTAGTCCCATACTGCTAAGTGAACAAGGTGTTTACCACCTTAAATATGTTACTTCTCAACCTATATCTCGAGCACTTGGTCTTCATTGAACTATATGTGTATGATTTGTGGCTGCAATATGAATCCTCGCCTGTACCTATACAGGTACAGTGAGGATTCATGTTGACTATTTAGATTCTACACAAAAAGATCAATGATGACCAATGTATATTTTTGATGTTTTTACATTGCTTAGACTTATAGCGTTTTTTCAGGACAAAGCGTTCACTAGTAGAAAAAGGGTCAAACGTGAAGCACATTAGTGCCGGTTTGTATTTGAGCCGGTACTAATGGTACCATTAGTGCCGGTTCGAACGGATTTGCATTAATGCCGGTTCGTGTTGAACCTTTAGTACCGGTTTGTGGCACGAACCGGTACTAAAGGGGTGGTGGCAGGCTGGCGTCAGGCCGGGGCCCCACGATCACCTTTAGTACCGGTTCGTGGCACGAACCGGTACTAAAGGTCTAACCTTTAGTACCGGTTCGTGCCATGAACCGGTACTAAAGGGGTCTGACCTATAGTACCGGTTGGAGACACAAACTGGCACTATAGGGCAATTTTCAAACTTGAAAAAATCATAACTAAATCATCCTAATTCAGAAAAATACATATAATATATCAAAATTTGCAGAACAAAAAGATTGATCCTCTGAAACTCTTATATGCATTATTTCTTTTCTTTTCTTTGGGGGTTAGTAGGAGAAGACCATGATTAAATTGTTGAAGTGGCTCTTATATGCATTATTGTTGATTTAACCAAGAGCCCATATTGCCTTGTCTCCTCATGTTTATTGAATGCTCGCAGATTCCAGCTTAGTCCAATGCACGTGCACTCTTATTATTATTCTCCTCGTTCGGTCGTGCAAGTGAAAGGCAATTATGATGATATATGATGGGCTGACTGAGATGAGAAAAGCTGGTATGAACTCGACCTCTTTTGTTTTTGTAAATATGATGAGTTCATCGTTCTTGATTCAGCTTGTTATGAATAAACATGTTTGCAATGACAATTAGAGATCATAGTTGCTTATGCCATGCTTGATTAGCTATGAGTTATAATGGTTTACCTTGCATGCCAACATGCTATTGAGATGGTTATGATGTGGTATGATGGGGTGGTATCCTCCTTTGAATGATTTAAATGACTTGACTTGGCACATGTTCACGCATGTAGTTGAAACAAATCAACATAGCCTTCACGATATTTATGTTCATGGTGGATTATATCCTACTCATGCTTGCATCCAATGTTTATTAATTTTAATGCATGTACATGGCTGTTGTCGCTCTCTAGTTGGTCGCTTCCCATTATTTTGCTAGCCTTCACTTGTACTAAGCGGGAATACTGCTTGTGCATCCAATCCCTTAAACCCCAAAGTTATTCCAAATGAGTCCACTATACCTTCCTATATGTCATATCTACCTGCCG
This sequence comes from Triticum aestivum, assembly GCF_018294505.1. Lineage (NCBI taxonomy): Eukaryota > Viridiplantae > Streptophyta > Magnoliopsida > Poales > Poaceae > Triticum > Triticum aestivum. Next base: position 660,532,867 of record NC_057812.1, read on the forward strand.
TTCCAAATAAATTTTTATGTGCCAAACTCTAAACCTTCAAATAAACATTCTGTTTTGTATGCTCGAATAGCTCATGTATCAACCAAGGCTGCCCTTATCTTCCATGTTAGGCGGGTTATTCTCAAGAGGAGTGGACTCCGCTCCTCACTCACGAGAAAATGGCTGGTCACCGGGATGCCCCGTCCCATGCTTTATGCAAACTAAATCAAAATTAATTGCAAACAAAACTCCCCCTGGGACCTGATGTATGTTGGAGGCACTCGTTGTTTTGAGCAAGCCATGGATTGATGCTTGTTGGTGGAGGGGGAGTATAAACTTTACCATACTGTTTGGGAACCGCCTATAATGTGTGTAGCATGGAAGATATCACCATCTCTTAGTTTCTATGTTGACAATGAAAGTATACCGCTCAAAATATTATTTATATCTATTTCAAAACCGAGCTCTAGCACCTCTACAAATCCCTGCTTCCCTCTGCGAAGAGCCTATCCATTTACTTTTATGTTGAGTCATCACCCTCTTATTAAAAAGCACTAGCTGGAGAGCACAGCTGTCATTTGCATTCATTACTATTAATTTATATTGGGTTTGACTATGATTGGATCTCTTTTACCATGAATTACAATGTCTCACTACTAGGGAAAACCTTATACACAGAATCTTAGCAGCAAAGTGGTTTAAAAATAGACGCTACTGCTAATTAGCAGTAGCGAGCTTCAGCAAACAACACTACTAATATCTATGTAGCAGTAGTGCTCTAGGTGAAACGAGCGCTACTACTATAATTTCCACGGTGTTGCTTCCAGGCTAGATATAGTAGTAGTGCCCTACCCAGGGACGTGCTACTGCTAAGTACTTAGTAGCAGCGTTTTTCTTCAAAACACTCTACTGCTAAGTATGACCTTAACTAATTAAGTTTAGTCCCATACTGCTAAGCGAACAAGGTGTTTACCACCTTAAATATGTTACTTCTCAACCTATATCTCGAGCACTTGGTCTTCATTGAACTATATGTGTATGATTTGTGGCTGCAATATGAATCCTCGCCTGTACCTATATAGGTACAGTGAGGATTCATGTTGACTATTTAGATTCTACACAAAAAGATCAATGATGACCAATGTATATTTTTGATGATTTTACATTGCTTAGACTTATAGTGTTTTTTCAAGACAAAGTGTTCACTAGTTAAAAAAGGGTCAAACGTGAAGCACATTAGTGCCGGTTTGTATTTGAGCCGGTACTAATGGTACCATTAGTGCAGGTTCGAACGGATTTGCATTAATGCCGGTTCTTGTTGAACCTTTAGTACCGGTTCGTGGCACGAACCGGTACTAAAGGGGTGGTGGCAGGCTGGCGTCAGGCCGGGGCCCCACGATCACCTTTAGTACCGATTCGTGCCATGAACCGGTACTAAAGGTCTAACCTTTAGTACCGGTTCGTGCCATGAACCGGTACTAAAGGGGTCTGACCTAAAGTACCGGTTGGAGACACAAACCGGCACTATAGGGCAATTTTCAAACTTGAAAAAATCATAACTAAATCATCCTAATTCAGAAAAATACATATAATATATCAAAATTTGCAGAACAAAAAGATTGATCCGCTGAAACTCTTATATGCATTATTTCTTTTCTTTTCTTTGGGGGTTAGTAGGAGAAGACCATGATTAAATTGTTGAAGTGGCTCTTATATGCATTATTGTTGATTTAACCAAGAGCCCATATTGCCTTGTCTCCTCCTGTTTATTGAATGCTCGCAGATTCCAGCTTAGTCCAATGCACGTGCACTCTTATTATTATTCACCTCATTTGGTCGTGCAAGTTAAAGGCAATTATGATGATATATGATGGGCTGACTGAGATGAGAAAAGCTGGTATGAACTCGACCTCTTTTGTTTTTGTAAATATGATTAGTTCATCGTTCTTGATTCAGCTTGTTATAAATAAACATGTTTGCACTGACAATTAGAGATCATAGTTGCTTATGCCATAGGCTTGATTAGCTATGAGTTATAATGGTTTACCTTGCATGCCAACATGCTATTGAGATGGTTATGATGTGGTATGATGGGGTGGTATCGTCCTTTGAATGATTTAAATGACTTGACTTGGCACATGTTCACGCATGTAGTTGAAACAAATCAACATAGCCTTCACGATATTTATGTTCATGGTGGATTATATCCTACTCATGCTTCCATCCAATGTTTATTAATTTTAATGCATGTACATGGCTGTTGTCGCTCTCTAGTTGGTCGCTTCCCAGTCTTTTGCTAGCATTCACTTGTACTAAGCGGGAATACTGCTTGTGCATCCAATCCCTTAAACCCCAAAGTTATTCCAGATGAGTCCACTATACCTTCCTATATGTCGTATCTACCTGCCGTTCCAAGTAAATTTTTATGTGCCAAACTCTAAACCTTCAAATAAACATTCTGTTTTGTATGCTCGAATAGCTCACGTATTAACCAAGGCTGCCCTTATCTTCCATGTTAGGCGGGTTATTCTCAAGAGGAGTGGACTCCGCTCCTCACTCACGAGAAAATGGCTGGTCACCGGGATGCCCAGTCCCATGCTTTATGCAAACTAAATCAAAATTAATTGCAAACAAAACTCCCCCTGGGACCTGATGTATGTTGGAGGCACTCGTTGTTTTGAGCAAGCCATGGATTGATGCTTGTTGGTGGAGGGGGAGTATAAACTTTACCATACTGTTTGGGAACCGCCTATAATGTGTGTAGCATGGAAGATATCACCATCTCTTAGTTGCTATGTTGAGAATGAAAGTATACCGCTCAAAATATTATTTATCTCTATTTCAAAACCGAGCTCTGGCACCTCTACAAATCCCTGCTTCCCTCTGCGAAGGGCCTATCCATTTACTTTTATGTTGAGTCATCACCCTCTTATTAAAAAGCACTAGCTGGAGAGCACAGCTGTCATTTGCATTCATTACTGTTAATTTATATTGGGTATGACTATGATTGGATCTCTTTTACCATGAATTACAATTTCTCACTACTAGGGAAAACCTTATACACATAATATTAGCAGCAACGTGGTTTAAAAACAGACGCTACTCCTAATTAGCAGTAGCGAGCTTCAGCAAACAACGCTACTAATATCTATGTAGCAGTAGCGCTCTAGGCGAAACAAGCGCTACTACTATAATTGCCACAGTGTTGCCTCCAGGCTAGATATAGTAGTAGCGCCCTTCCCAGGGACGCGCTACTGCTAAAGTACTTAGTAGCAGCGTTTTTCTTCAAAAGTCGCTACTGCTAAGTATCACCAAAACTAATTAAGTTTAGTCCCATACTGCTAAGCGAACAAGGTGTTTACCACCTTAAATATGTTACTTCTCAACCTATATCTCGAGCACCTGGTCTTCATTGAACTATATGTGTATGATTTGTGGCTGCAATATGAATCCTCGCCTGTACCTATACAGGTACAGTGAGGATTCATGTTGACTATTTAGATTCTACACAAAAAGATCAATGATGACCAATGTATATTTTTGATGTTTTTACATTGCTTAGACTTATAGTGTTTTTTCAGGACAAAGCGTTCACTAGTAGAAAAAGGGTCAAACGTGAAGCACATTAGTGCCGGTTTGTATTTGAGCCGGTACTAATGGTACCATTAGTGCCGGTTCGAACGGATTTGCATTAATGCCGGTTTGTGTTGAACCTTTAGTACCGGTTCGTGGCACGAACCGGTACTAAAGGGGTGGTGGCAGGCTGGCGTCAGGCCGGGGCCCCACGATCACCTTTAGTACCGGTTCGTGGCACGAACCGGTACTAAAGGTCTAACCTTTAGTACCGATTCGTGCCATGAAACGGTACTAAAGGGGAGTGACCTATAGTACCGGTTGGAGACACAAACCGGCACTATAGGGCAATTTTCAAACTTGAAAAAATCATAACTAAATCATCCTAATTCAGAAAAATACATATAATATATCAAAATTTGCAGAACAAAAAGATTGATCCGTTGAAACTCTTATATGCATTATTTCTTCTCTTTTCTTTGGGGGTCAGTAGGAGAAGACCATGATTAAATTGTTGAAGTGGCTCTTATATGCATTATTGTTGATCTAACCAAGAGCCCATATTGCCTTGTCTCCTCCTGTTTATTGAATGCTCGCAGATTCCAGCTTAGTCCAATGCACGTGCACTCTTATTATTATTCACCTCGTTCGGTCGTGCAAGTTAAAGGCAATTATGATGATATATGATGGGCTGACTGAGATGAGAAAAGCTGGTATGAACACGACCTCTTTTGTTTTTGTAAATATGATTAGTTCATCGTTCTTGATTCAGCTTGTTATGAATAAACATGTTTGGAATGACAATTAGAGATCATAGTTGCTTATGCCATGCTTGATTAGCTATGAGTTATAATGGTTTACCTTGCATGCCAACATGCTATTGAGATGGTTATGATGTGGTATGATGGGGTGGTATCCTCCTTTGAATGATTTAAATGACTCGACTTGGCACATGTTCACGCATGTAGTTGAAACAAATCAACATAGCCTTCACGTTATTTATGTTCATGGTGGATTATATCCTACTCATGCTTGCATCCAATGTTTATTAATTTTAATGCATGTACATGGCTGTTGTCGCTCTCTAGTTGGTCGCTTCCCAGTCTTTTGCTAGCCTTCACTTGTACTAAGCGGGAATATTGCTTGTGCATCCAAGCCCTTAAACCACAAAGTTATTCCAGATGAGTCCACTATACCTTCCTATATGTCGTATCTACCTGCCGTTCCAAGTAAATTTTTATGTGCCAAACTCTAAATCTTCAAATAAACATTCTGTTTTGTATGCTCGAATAGCTCATGTATCAACCAAGGCTGCCCTTATCTTCCATGTTAGGCGGGTTATTCTCAAGAGGAGTGGACTCCACTCCTCACTCACGAGAAAATGGCTGGTCACCGGGATGCCCAGTCCCATGCTTTATGCAAACTAAATCAAAATTAATTGCAAACAAAACTCCCCCTGGGACCTGATGTATGTTGGAGGCACTCGTTGTTTTGAGCAAGCCATGGATTGATGCTTGTTGGTGGAGGGGGAGTATAAACTTTACCATACTATTTGGGAACCGCCTATAATGTGTGTAGCATGGAAGATATCACCATCTCTTAGTTGCTATGTTGACAATGAAAGTATACCGCTCAAAATATTATTTATCTCTATTTCAAAACCAAGCTCTGGCACCTCTACAAATCCCTGCTTCCCTCTGCGAAGGGCCTATCCATTTACTTTTATGTTGAGTCATCACCCTCTTATTAGAAAGCACTAGCTGGAGAGCACAACTGTCATTTGCATTCATTACTGTTAATTTATATTGGGTATGACTATGATTGGATCTCTTTTACCACGAATTACAATGTCTCACTACTAGGGAAAACCTTATACACAGAATCTTAGCAGCAACGTGGTTTAAAAACAGACGCTACTGCTAATTAGCAGTAGCGAGCTTCAGCAAACAACGCTACTAATATCTATGTAGCAGTAGCGCTCTAGGTGAAAAGAGCGCTACTACTATAATTGCCACGGTGTTGCCTCCAGGCTAGATATAGTAGTAGTGCCCTTCCCAGGGACGTGCTACTGCTAAAGAACTTAGTAGCAGCGTTTTTCTTCAAAACTCGCTACTGCTAAGTATCACCGCAACTAATTAAGTTTAGTCCCATACTGCTAAGCGAACAAGGTGTTTACCACCTTAAATATGTTACTTCTCAACCTATATCTTGAGCACTTGGTCTTCATTGAACTATATGTGTATGATTTGGGGCTGCAATATGAATCCTCGCCTGTACCTATACAGGTACAGTGAGGATTAATGTTGACTATTTAGATTCTACACAAAAAGATCAATGATGACCAATGTATATTTTTGATGTTTTTACATTGCTTAGACTTATAGCGTTTTTTCAGGACAAAGCGTTCACTAGTAGAAAAAGGGTCAAACGGGAAGCACATTAGTGCCGGTTTGTATTTGAGCTGGTACTAATGGTACCATTAGTGCCGGTTCGAACGGATTTGCATTAATGCCGGTTCATGTTGAACCTTTAGTACTGGTTTGTGGCATGAACCGGTACTAAAGGGGTGGTGGCAGGCTGGCGTCAGGCCGAGGCCCCACGATCACCTTTAGTACCGGTTCGTGGCACGAACCGGTACTAAAGGTCTAACCTTTAGTACCGGTTCGTGCCATGAACCGGTACTAAATGGGTCTGACCTATAGTACCGGTTGGAGACACAAACCGGCACTATAGGGCAAGTTTCAAACTTGAAAAAATCATAACTAAATCATCCTAATTCAGAAAAATACATATAATATATCCAAATTTGCAGAACAAAAAGATTGATCCTCTGAAACTCTTATATGCATTATTTCTTTTCTTTTCTTTGGGGGTTAGTAGGAGAAGACCATGATTAAATTGTTGAAGTGGCTCTTATATGCATTATTGTTGATTTAACGAAGAGCCCATATTGCCTTGTCTCCTCCTGTTTATTGAATGCTTGCAGATTCCAGCTTAGTCCAATGCACGTGCACTCTTATTATTATTCACCTCATTCGGTCGTGCAAGTTAAAGGCAATTATGATGATATATGATGGGCTGACTGAGATGAGAAAAGCTGGTATGAACTCGACCTCTTTTGTTTTTGTAAATATGATGAGTTCATCGTTCTTGATTCAGCTTGTTATGAATAAACATGTTTGCAATGACAATTAGAGATCATAGTTGCTTATGCCATGCTTGATTAGCTATGAGTTATAATGGTTTACCTTGCATGCCAACATGCTATTGAGATGGTTATGATGTGGTATGATGGGGTGGTATCCTCCTTTGAATGATTTAAATGACTTGACTTGGCACATGTTCACGCATGTAGTTGAAACAAATCAACATAGCCTTCACGATATTTATGTTCATGGTGTATTATATCCTACTCATGCTTGCATGCAATGTTTATTAATTTTAATGCATGTACATGGCTGTTGTCGCTCTCTAGTTGGTCGCTGCCCAGTCTTTTGCTAGCCTTCACTTGTACTAAGCGGGAATACTGCTTGTGCATCCAATCCCTTAAACCCCAAAGTTATTCCAGATGAGTCCACTATACCTTCCTATATGTCGTATCTACCTGCCGTTCCAAGTAAATTTTTATGTGCCAAAGTCTAAACCTTCAAATAAACATTCTGTTTTGTATGCTCGAATAGCTCACGTATTAACCAAGGCTGCCCTTATCTTCCATGTTAGGCGGGTTATTCTCAAGAGGAGTGGACTCCGCTCCTCACTCACGAGAAAATGGCTGGTCACCGGGATGCCCAGTCCCATGCTTTATGCAAACTAAATCAAAATTAATTGCAAACAAAACTCCCCCTGGGACCTGATGTATGTTGGAGGCACTCGTTGTTTTGAGCAAGCCATGGATTGATGCTTGTTGGTGGAGGGGGAGTATAAACTTTACCATACTGTTTGGGAACCGCCTATAATGTGTGTAGCATGGAAGATATCACCATCTCTTAGTTGCTATGTTGACAATGAAAGTATATCGCTCAAAATATTATTTATCTCTATTTCAAAACCGAGCTCTGGCACCTCTACAAATCCCTGCTTCCCTCTGCGAAGGGCCTATCCATATACTTTTATGTTGAGTCATCACCCTCTTATTAAAAAGCACTAGCTGGAGAGCACAACTGTCATTTGCATTCATTACTGTTAATTTATATTGGGTATGACTATGATTGGATCTCTTTTACCATGAATTACAATGTCTCACTACTAGGGAAAACCTTATACACAGAATCTTAGCAGCAACGTGGTTTAAAAACGGACGCTACTGCTAATTAGCAGTAGCGAGCTTCAGCAAACAACGCTACTAATATCTATGTAGCAGTAGCGCTCTAGGTGAAACGAGCGCTACTACTATAATTGCCACGGTGTTGCCTCCAGGCTAGATATAGTAGTAGCGCCCTTCCTAGGGACGCGCTACTGCTAAAGTACTTAGTAGCAGCGTTTTTCTTCAAAACTCGCTACTGCTAAGTATCACCGCAACTAATTAAGTTTAGTCCCATACTGCTAAGCGAACAAGGTGATTACCACCTTAAATATGTTACTTCTCAACCTATATCTCGAGCACCTGGTCTTCATTGAACTATATGTGTATGATTTGTGGCTGCAATATGAATCCTTGCTAGTACCTATACAGGTACAATGAGGATTCATGTTGACTATTTAGATTCTACACAAAAAGATCAATGATGACCAATGTATATTTTTGATGTTTTTACATTGCTTAGACTTATAGCGTTTTTTCAGGACAAAGCGTTCACTAGTAGAAAAAGGGTCAAACGTGAAGCACATTAGTGCCGGTTTGTATTTGAGCCGTTACTAATGGTACCATTAGTGCCGGGTCAAACGGATTTGCATTAATGCTGTTTCGTGTTGAACCTTTAGTACCGGTTCGTGGCACGAACCGGTACTAAAGGGGTGGTGGCAGGCTGGCGTCAGGCCGGGGCCCCACGATCACCTTTAGTACCGGTTCGTGCCATGAACTGGTACTAAAGGGGTTTGACCTATAGTACTAGTTGGAGACACAAACCGGCACTATAGGGCAATTTTCAAACTTGAAAAAATCATAACTAAATCATCCTAATTCAGAAAAATACATATATCAAAATTTGCAGAACAAAAAGATTGATCCGCTGAAACTCTTATATGCATTATTTCTTTTTTTTCTTTGGGGGTCAGTAGGAGAAGACCATGATTAAATTGTTGAAGTGGCTCTTATATGCATTATTGTTGATTTAACCAAGAGCCCATATTGCATTGTCTCCTCCTGTTTATTGAATGCTCGTAGATTCCAGCTTAGTCCAATGCACGTGCACTCTTATTATTATTCACCTCGTTCGGTCGTGCAAGTGAAAGGCAATTATGATGATATTTGATGGGCTGACTGAGATGAGAAAAGCTGGTATGAGCTCGACCTCTTTTGTTTTTGTAAATATGATGAGTTCATCGTTCTTGATTCATCTTGTTATGAATAAACATGTTTGCAATGATAATTAGAGATCATAGTTGCTTATGCCATGCTTGATTAGCTATGAGTTATAATGGTGTACCGTGCATGCCAACATGCTATTGAGATGGTTATGATGTGGTATGATGGGGTGGTATCCTCCTTTGAATGATTTAAATGACTTGACTTGGCACATGTTCACACATGTAGTTGAAACAAATCAACATAGCCTTCACGATATTTGTGTTCATGGTGGATTATATCCTACTCATGCTTGCATCCAATGTTTATTAATTTTAATGCATGTACATGGCTGTTGTCGCTCTCTAGTTGGTCGCTTCCCAATCTTTTGCTAGCCTTCACTTGTACTAAGCGGGAATACTGCTTGTGCATCCAATCCCTTAAACCCCAAAGTTATTCCAGATGAGTCCACTATACCTTCCTATATGTCGTATCTACCTGCCGTTCCAAGTAAATTTTTATGTGCCAAACTCTAAACCTTCAAATAAACATTCTGTTTTGTATGCTCGAATAGCTCATGTATCAACCAAGGCTACCCTTATCTTCCATGTTAGGCTGGTTATTCTCAAGAGGAGTGGACTCCGCTCCTCACTCATGAGAAAATGGCTGGTCACTGGGATGCCCAGTCTTATGCTTTAGGCAAACTAAAGCAAAATTAATTGCAAACAAAACTCCCCCTGGGACCTAATGTATGTTGGAGGCACTCGTTGTTTTGAGCAAGCCATGGATTGATGCTTGTTGGTGGAGGGGGAGTATAAACTTTACCATACTGTTTGGGAACCGCCTATAATGTGTGTAGCATGGAAGATATCACCATCTCTTAGTTGCTATGTTGACAATGAAAGTATACCGCTCAAAATATTATTTATCTCTATTTCAAAACCGAGCTCTGGCACCTCTACAAATCCCTGCTTCCCTTTGTGAAGGGCCTATCCATTTACTTTTATGTTGAGTCATCACCCTCTTATTAAAAAGCACTAGCTGGAGAGCACAGCTGTCATTTGCATTCATTACTGTTAATTTATATTGGGTATGACTATGATTGGATCTCTTTTACCATGAATTACAATGTCTCACTACTAGGGAAAACCTTATACACAGAATCTTAGCAGCAACGTGGTTTAAAAACAGACGCTACTGCTAATTAGCAGTAGCGAGCTTCAGCAAACAACGCTACTAATATCTATGTAGCAGTAGCGCTCTAGGTGAAACGAGCGCTACTACTATAATTGCCACGGTGTTGCCTCCAGGCTAGATATAGTAGTAGCGCCCTTCCCAGGGACGCGCTACTGCTAAAGTACTTAGTAGCAGCATTTTTCTTCAAAACTCGCTACTGCTAAGTATCACCGCAACTAATTAAGTTTAGTCCCATACTGCTAAGCGAACAAGGTGTTTAGCACCTTAAATATGTGACTTCTCAACCTATATCTCGAGCACCTGGTCTTCATTGAACTATATGTGTATGATTTGTGGCTGCAATATGAATCCTCGCCTGTACCTATACAGGTACAATGAGGATTCATGTTGACTATTTAGATTCTACACAAAAAGATCAATGATGACCAATGTATATTTTTGATGTTTTTACATTGCTTAGACTTATAGCGTTTTTTCAGGACAAAGCGTTCACTAGTAGAAAAAGGGACAAACGTGAAGCACATTAGTGCCGGTTTGTATTTGAGCCGGTACTAATGGTACCGTTAGTGCCGGTTCGAACGGATTTGCATTAATGCCGGTTCGTGTTGAACCTTTAGTACCGGTTCGTGGCACGAACCGGTACTAAAGGGGTGGTGGTAGGCTGGCGTCAGGCCGGGGCCCCACGATCACCTTTAGTACCGGTTCGTGGCATGAACCAGTACTAAAGGTCTAACCTTTAGTACCGGTTCGTGCCATGAACCGGTACTAAAGGGGTCTGACCTATAGTACCGGTTGGAGACACAAACCGGCACTATAGGGAAATTTTCAAACTTGAAAAAATCATAACTAAATCATCCTAATTCAGAAAAATACATATAATGTATCAAAATTTGCAGAACAAAAAGATTGATCCGCTGAAACTCTTATATGCATTATTTCTTTTCTTTTCTTTGGGGGTCAGTAGGAGAAGACCATGATTAAATTGTTGAAGTGGCTCTTATATGCATTATTGTTGATTTAACCAAGAGCCCATATTGCCTTGTCTGCTCCTGTTTATTGAATGCTCGCAGATTCCAGCTTAGTCCAATGCACATGCACTCTTATTATTATTCACCTTGTTTGGTCGTGGAAGTGAAAGGCAATTATGATGATATATGATGGGCTGACTGAGATGAGAAAAGCTGGTATGAACTCGACCTCTTTTGTTTTTGTAAATATGATGAGTTCATCGTTCTTGATTCAGCTTGTTATGAATAAACATGTTTGCAATGACAATTAGAGATCATAGTTGCTTATGCCATGCTTGATTAGCTATGACTTATAATGGTTTACCTTGCATGCCAACATGCTATTGAGATGGTTATGATGTGGTATGATGGGGTGGTATCCTCCTTTGAATGATTTAAATGACTTGACTTGGCACATGTTCACGCATGAAGTTGAAACAAATCAACATAGCCTTCACGATATTTATGTTCATGGTGGATTATATCCTACTCATGCTTGCATCCAATGTTTATTAATTTTAATGCATGTACATGGCTGTTGTTGCTCTCTAGTTGGTCGCTTCCCAGTCTTTTGCTAGCCTTCACTTGTACTAAGCGGGAATACTGCTTGTGCATCCAATCCCTTAAACCCCAAAGTTATTCCAGATGAGTCCACTATACCTTCCTATATGTCGTATCTACCTGCCGTTCCAAGTAAATTTTTATGTGCCAAACTCTAAACCTTCAAATAAACATTCTGTTTTGTATGATCGAATAGCTCATGTATCAACCAAGGCTGCCCTTATCTTCCATGTTAGGCGGGTTATTCTCAAGAGGAGTGGACTCCGCTCCTCACTCACGAGAAAATGGCTGGTCACCGGGATGCCCAGTCCCAAGCTTTATGCAAACTAAATCAAAATTAATTGCAAACAAAACTCCCCCTAGGACCTGATGTATGTTGGAGGCACTCGTTGTTTTGAGCAAGCCATGGATTGATGCTTGTGGGTGGAGGGGGAGTATAAACTTTACCATACTGTTTGGGAACCGCCTATAATGTGTGTAGCATGGAAGATATCACCATCTCTTAGTTGCTATGTTGACAATGAAAGTATACCGCTCAAAATATTATTTATCTCTATTTCAAAACCGAGCTCTGGCACCTCTACAAATCCCTGCTTCCCTCTGCGAAGGGCCTATCCATTTACTTTTATGTTGAGTCATCACCCTCTTATTAAAAAGCACTAGCTGGAGAGCACAACTGTCATTCGCATTCATTACTGTTAATTTATATTGGGTATGACTATGATTGGATCTCTTTTACCATGAATTACAATGTCTCACTACTAGGGAAAACCTTATACACAGAATCTTAGCAGCAACGTGGTTTAAAAACAGACGCTACTGCTAATTAGCAGTAGCGAGCTTCAGCAAACAACGCTAGTAATATCTATGTAGCAGTAGCGCTCTAGGTGAAACGAGCACTACTACTATAATTGCCACGGTGTTGCCTCCAGGCTAGATATAGTAGTAGCGCCCTTCCCAGGGATGCGCTACTGCTAAAGTACTTAGTAGCAGCGTTTTCTTCAAAACTCACTACTGCTAAGTATCACCGCAACTAATTAAGTTTAGTCCCATACTGCTAAGCGAACAAGGCGTTTACCACCTTAAATATGTTACTTCTCAACCTATATCTCGAGCACCTGGTCTTCATTGAACTATATGTGTATGATTTGTCGCTGCAATATGAATCCTCGCCTGTACCTATACAGGTACAGTGAGGATTCATGTTGAATATTTAGATTCTACACAAAAAGATCAATGATGACCAATGTATATTTTTGATGTTTTTACATTGCTTAGACTTATAGCGTTTTTTCAGGACAAAGCGTTAACTAGTAGAAAAAGGGTCAAACGTGAAGCACATTTGTGTCGGTTTGTATTTGAGCCGATACTAATGGTACCATTAGTGCCGGTTCGAAGGATTTGCATTAATGCCGGTTCGTGTTGAACCTTTAGTACCGGTTCGTGGCAAGAACCAGTACTAAAGGGGTGGTGGCAGGCTGGCCTCAGGCCGGAGCCCCACGATCACCTTTAGTACCGGTTCGTGGCACGAACCGGTACTAAAGCTCTAACCTTTAGTACCGGTTCGTGCCATGAACCGGTACTAAAGGGGTATGACCTATAGTACCGGTTGGAGACACAAACCGGCAGTATAGGGCAATTTTCAAACTTGAAAAAATCATAACTAAATCATCCTAATTCAGAAAAATACATATAATATATCAAAATTTGCAGAACAAAAAGATTGATCCGTTGAAACTATTATATGCATTATTTCTTTTCTTTTCTTTGGGGGTTAGTAGGAGAAGACCATGATTAAATTGTTGAAGTGGCTCTTATATGCATTATTGTTGATTTAACCAAGAGCCCATATTGCCTCGTCTCCTCCTGTTTATTGAATGCTCACAGATTCCAGCTTAGTCCAATGCACATGCACTCTTATTATTATTCACCTCGTTTGGTCGTGCAAGTGAAAGGCAATTATGATGATATATGATGGGCTGACTGAGATGAGAAAAGCTGGTATGAACTCGACCTCTTTTGTTTTTGTAAATATGATGAGTTCATCGTTCTTGATTCAGCTTGTTATGAATAAACATGTTTGCAATGACAATTAGAGATCATAGTTGCTTATGCCATGCTTGATTAGCTATGAGTTATAATGGTTTACCTTGCATGCCAACATGCTATTGAGATGGTTATGATGTGGTATGATGGGGTGGTATCCTCCTTTGAATGATTTAAATGACTTGACTTGGCACATGTTCACGCATGTAGTTGAAACAAATCAACATAGCCTTCACGATATTTATGTTCATGGTGGATTATATCCTACTCATGCTTGCATCCAATGTTTATTAATTTTAATGCATGTACATGGCTGTTGTCGCTCTCTAGTTGGTCGCTTCCCAGTCTTTTGCTAGCCTTCACTTGTACTAAGCGGGAATACTGCTTGTGCATCCAATCCCTTAAACCCCAAAGTTATTCTAGATGAGTCCACTATACCTTCCTATATGTCGTATCTACCTGCCGTTCCAAGTAAATTTTTATGTGCCAAACTCTAAACCTTCAAATAAACATTCTGTTTTGTATGCTCGAATAGCTCATGTATCAACCAAGGCTGCCCTTATCTTCCATGTTAGGCGGGTTATTATCAAGAGGAGTGGACTCCGCTCCTCACTCACGAGAAAATGGCTGGTCACCGGGATGCCCAGTCCCATGCTTTATGCAAACTAAATCAAAATTAATTGCAAACAAAACTCCCCCTGGGACCTGATGTATGTTGGAGGCACTCGTTGTTTTGAGCAAGCCATGGATTGATGCTTGTTGGTGGAGGGGGAGTATAAACTTTACCATACTGTTTGGGAACCGCCTATAATGTGTGTAGCATGGAAGATATCACCATCTCTTAGTTGCTATGTTGACAATGAAAGTATACCGCTCAAAATATTATTTATCTCTATTTCAAAACCGAGCTCTGGCACCTCTACAAATCCCTGCTTCCCTCTGCGAAGGGCCTATCCATTTACTTTTATGTTGAGTCATCACCCTCTTATTAAAAAGCACTAGCTGGAGAGCACAGCTGTCATTTGCATTCATTACTGTTAATTTATATTGGGTATGACTATGATTGAATCTCTTTTACCATGAGTTACAATGTCTCACTACTAGGGAAAACCTTATACACAGAATCTTAGCAGCAACGTGGTTTAAAAACAGACGCTACTGCTAATTAGCAGTAGCAAGCTTCAGCAAACAACGCTACTAATATCTAAGTAGCAGTAGCGCTCTGGTGAAACGAGCGCTACTACTATAATTGCCACGGTGTTGCCTCCAAGCTAGATATAGTAGTAGCGCCCTTCCCAGGGATGCGCTACTGCTAAAGTACTTAGTAGCAGCGTTTTCTTCAAAACTCACTGCTGCTAAGTATCACCGCAACTAATTAAGTTTAGTCCCATACTGCTAAGCGAACAAGGTGTTTACCACCTTAAATATATTACTTCTCAACCTATATCTCGAGCACTTGGTCTTGATTGAACTATATGTGTATGATTTGTGGCTGCAATATGAATCCTCGCCTGTACCTATACAGGTACAGTGAGGATTCATGTTGACTATTTAGATTCTACACAAAAAGATCAATGATGACTAATGTATATTTTTGATGTTTTTACATTGCTTAGACTTATAGCGTTTTTTCAGGACAAAGCGTTCACTAGTAGAAAAAGGGTCAAACGTGAAGCACATTAGTGCCGGTTTGTATTTGAGCCGGTACTAATGGTACCATTAGTGCCGGTTCGAACGGATTTGCATTAATGCCGGTTCGTGTTGAACCTTTAGTACCGGTTCGTGGCACGAACCGGTACTAAAGGGGTGGTGGCAGGCTGGCGTCAGGCCGGGGCCCCATGATCACCTTTAGTACCGGTTCGTGGCACGAACCGGTACTAAAGGTCTAACCTTTAGTACCGTTCGTGCCATGAACCGGTACTAAAGGGGTTTGACCTGTAGTACCGGTTGGAGACACAACCGGCACTATAGTATTTGAGCCGGTACTAATGGTACCATTATGTGACGCCCGAGTAATCAAGCTACAGTAACCTCTGCTAATGATGCCACGTTACCTCGATTACTGTTGCTAATCTCACGTTAGTTCGAAAACGGTTCGATTTCAAATTCAAAATCAAGCAAACATTAAAAGTTATCAAATATTAAAACTAAAATGTTCGGGGTGAGTCAAATAATCCATATTAAATATTGGTGAAGAATCCCCACTGTTATGAAATCTTTAAATACTCTAAAGCGAATAAAACAGTAGCAAAACAATTATTGAAATGCCTTTTATAATTAATAAAATGTTAAGCTATCCTATTTAGGGACTAAACTTTATATGGTAGTGGGTTTAGTGGTAGTACTAATTTAGGGGTCATTTTGTACTTTACAAAGCTAAAATTAAGGAGGAACAAAGTAAAACAGAAAAGAAACAAAATACATAAAAGAAAATTAAACAAAAAAACAAAAAAAGGGCCTCGTGGCCAACTGGACCTCAGCCCAGCCAGTGACCCAGCTGGTCCCAGCCGCCCGAATGGGCCGGCCCACCCCGCGCCCTAGCCTACTAATCCCCCCCACGACCGAAACCCTAACCTACCCCCACCCCCGCTCTCCCCACGACGCCCCCTCCTCTCTCCCGATCTGGATCGGGATCCAGAGGAGGCCGACGCCGCTCGACGCCGCCCTGCGCCCGGAGCTCGCCGCCCCCCACGCCAGGACGCTGCCACC